>NC_139814.1:25672160-25884660 GCF_963457635.1 Microchirus variegatus | reverse complement strand
CTTGTTTCGTGAATAAAGGTACGTTAAGACGATCGATTTGGTTAATAGTTTGCTAAATCGGATCTTGCTCCATCATCTTGCGTGGATGAATCTGTTGAAAGTGCTGCAGACAACACGTTTTAATGACCTAGTATCAATAATGCACATCTGAATTAGCTCTGAATGCATCAGAGCACCACGTCAGCCTACTTTCTGTTCGTTTTTGATGTAATTTTTTGCCGTTCTCGGAATTGTGGTGAAGTGATTACTGGCGTCTGAGAGCTCTGCACCTCCTGCTTGGATAATACCATTTAATGTAGGAGGCTGAAGTCTGCTAATGCTGCAGCGTGGGGGGGGGGGGGGGGGGGATGTGCAGAGCGGGGTCCTTGAGATCTGCCAAGAGCCTCTCAGCAGGTGATTATTCTAAAGGAAAAAAGCGCCGTCTTCACATGGGACGCGACATGTGACGAGCTGCGTTTGGCCATTTGTAGGTTATATAGTCGCTATTATTGAGTCCCTTCTTCGTGTAATAGGACCGTCGCTGCGCTGGCGATCACTCAACGGCGTTATTTCTCCCTATATAACCTGCGGTATTATATAAAAGATATACGGTACGAGTAAAATATGTGCATTTGTAGCATCTACTTGGCGTTTTAAGACAAATCCAACGTTTTATTGACGCGCGGATGTTACTCGTAGTAAGCATCTATCACAGAAGTTTATGGACGCCGTATTTTTTATTATTATAGCTAATTGTTTGACTGTTTGTGGTCGGTTCCCACAGCGCTAATCAACTTTGTTTATTTGTTTAGATGGTTCACGATGCAGCCTTATCGCGTATATGTTTATTACGCATGGTCTTTTTTTCCCCCAGTATGAAAGCAAACGCCATAAAATCTGCAGAATATGTGATAAATATCCTCAAATAAAACACTCCCGAACAAACCACAAAAACCTAATCTGCTAACAGACTCTGGGGTAGCATTAGAGCCAGTAATGTTCTTTTCAACTAAGTAGCTAAATGGATTCGTTGCCTTAAACCACCAGATCTAATACAGGTTATATATCCTGCAATGGAAGAGTGGGGACTTTTGAATTTAACGTAATGATGTGGATGTCGGTGTGATTGGTCGCGCTTTAAATGACGAACCGTTACCGGGATACAGACGGAGTCCGTCTGGTTATTAACTTAGTTGAATTCTGAAGTTAAATAACTCTGCAGCTGCAGGCTACAGCTCAGTCTTAAGTGCAGTACAACGATTTTGTTGAAATGGGCTTTTTTTTTCCAACGTTCCACTTCCTTTTGCTTCTGCACCGCTGTGCTCCCAAGATGGTGCAGGGCACTCAGCACGGTACGGTTTAGGTTGGTTTTCCCGTTACAAAATAGTACCTCCTGAACTGCTGTGACTGCATTTTGCATGCTACGCAAACACAAAGGAGTGACTAGTCACTTGTAAAGCAGTTGTTTTCAGTGTATACTGAGTCATTAGAATCGCACTCCACCTGACACAGTCACTAGACTGAAATACACCGGACTCCACTGTTAAATATTGAGATTTTTAGACATTTCCGTGGTAATTGCTGGAGATTAGGCCACGTTTTTCAGGATTGTTACGTCTTTTTAACTGATCTACAGTTCGGCGTTGATTCTTGTGTCGGACGCCTCTTCCTGTGACGGCACTCTGACCAATCAGTGTGCGGCAGATGCCACTATCGCTAGTGGACACGCGACTTAACCGCGCAGTGGCGTGCCGATGCGGCGGGAACGCGTTATTATGCAAAGAGAAACGGTGACCTAAAATACTGTCAGTGCAAATACAGCTTTGTTTTGAATTCATATCTTAAAGCAGTCAAAGAGTATTTCCTGTAACTAAACTGCAAAGTAGTCATTCTGCTCCCTCACGTCTATGCCGTCAAACTAATAACCCAAACTAAGACGATGGCTACGTTTACACTAGCACGGGTATTTTCATAAAAAACGGAGACTTTCCCCCTGCGTTTGTCCCTTTCGTTTACACACAAACGGCGATTTCGCCTCTGTAAGCGATTCTTTCTAAAAACTCTGGAAAAACTGTAGATTTTTGGAAAACTCAGTTTTCGCATTTGCATGTAAACGGAGAAAAACGGAGAAAAATACGGAGAGTTTTAGGCAATCTACGCTCCAAAAGTGCGACCTTTTTACATTTGGTTATGATCATTTTGCATTTGCAAATCCTATATTACGTATTAGGGCTCGGAGGTCAGCAATTTTAGGATGTCGCGATCATCGCTGCTGTCGCTCTGTCACTCGAATAGTTACGTCCATACATCGCGGGTGAGAGGTCAGTCGTTGTTGTTGTTGTCGATTATGATGGCTCTCGACAGCATATTTATGCGGGTTAATATAAACGGAAACTTTTTTGAAAACGACGATGTGTGCACAAAGTTATTTTGGAAAACGGAGGAAAGAAAATATCCGTTTATAAAAAATATCCAGCTAGTGTAAACTTAGCCTATAATACCTAATTGTGTCCTTCATTTATTTCATAGCTGTAACACAGCTGTAAACGAATCACTTGTGTTTACAGCAAATACTTTCTCTACTAATTGGTTTCGTTGTGGTTCCTCATAAGAAACAATTAGCCACGACTCATCAAAGACTGGTTTTATCGCACTGAAAATTGTGTGACGTGAACAAGGCTTTATTGAAACATCGTATTGAGAGCTTACTGTCGAGCAGATGAACACAGAAATATTAATTTCTATTGCCATTTGGTTTTAATCTGTTCGTCTCTCTCTCTGTGTGTGTTTGAGTTTGAACTTGAAAATGCTGAGTCTAATAGTTGCCCCGAGCGTGACGCTCTGCTGTGCTAAAGGATTCTGACAGTTCTGCAGTGCCTACTTCCAGATTCTGCGCTTTGATTTGGTAATTGCTTCTTTTTTTTTTTTTCCCAGAGGACGTTCAAGTGAATAAGTGAAAAGCCCAAAAGACGGAGCTCTTTTCCTGACTAATGACCTGACGGATATCATTGTATTTGAAAGTAATGGTCCCCCCCAATGTTCATCCGAAAGATGATTTATTTTGTGGTATCATTCAATTTGTACCTTTCAGTACAGCAGCTTTTGGCATTAACAGGACATGTTTACAAAAGACCAGGCCAGTATTTGTTTCTACAGCAGGGAACAAACTTGACTCTTTCTTTTATTGATCTGGAAATGGTTCATTGGCAGGGTCAGACATAGAGGGGGTGCCATAGCTACTGTGTCAGAGCACATTCTTATTCGTCTCATCTGGAAACCAAAATTCATAACAAGTGTGGTTGGAGACCATTGTGCACTGAAGCATTTTTATTGTAGCGTGGCCTCGAGGGTAATTTTCAATCCTCGTCAAAAGCCAAACTCTTGTTGCCTTATGCAACACTGTCCTAGTCAAATATTGAGTTGGTTAATGAGGAATTCAGTGCTCTTTTCAATACACAAGCAGCACTTATTGTGTAAATGTGACATTTGGACGAGCTGAGCACGAATCCGAGTGAAGTTCACAGCTGAATAGCGACGACTTGATGGCTTGTTTTTGTCGTAAAGCACTTAAAAAACCTTCCGTGAGTCGGGCAGAGAGAGTGAGTGGATCAAAGAATACTGAAAGCCGAATAATAACTTTTGATGCAATAATAATATATCAAAAATGGAAAGGGGGAAAAAATGTGGCTCAGTGGTAGAAAGAAAGGGTGTGTGCGCTGAATCCTGAGCTTTGTTTTGCATAAGTAAGGCACTCGCATTTAATGCATTTATTTGCATTTTTAATCCATTCTGAATGCATTTCGCCCTAATAAACACACAACTCGCAAATGTGCACCCAGTCAGAGACTGTAGACCTATCTTAGCCCACCAGGCCTTGACTCTTTTACCCTAACACATAATACCCGTGCAATCAATTGCCATTATCCACACGAGGACTCGATAAATAAGGAGATGGCACGGGTTTAACACGCAACTAGACCGTTTTTAGTGAAGTTATGGACTTTAAAACGGTGATTTGTAGACACGTTGTACTTCCTGCGGACTGCCTTGCCTGAGCCAAAAGGTCAGCCTGTGACATTTCTTAAACAGCGAACATCTTCAGGGCAAATGGGAAAAAGAAAAAGAACTACTCTTAATTGGCGTGAGCAAGGTACACATGAGTCAGGTAAGACGACGGCCTCGCATTTTAAATGTCACCAATGATTACACGACAGTGTGTGTGTGTGTTTGTGCGCGTCAGTTTACCTGGAGCAACATGTGCACGGTTGCCGCGGCACAGAATCACGATGTTGTACTAAACTGGGTGACCTTTCTTTGAAAGCTCCGTTCCCTCGTGATTACTGGAGCTGACTGCACTCTTTTTATCTGTCTTGCTTTCAGTCCCGTGTTTGGTTATTATTGGTCGGCAGATGTTTACCCTGTATTTGGCACCTTTTTAACAAACTAAAATAATGAACGACATTAGCTGTGATTACACGGGGGTGATCGTAGCCAGTGGGGTTAGCAGCCCTTTCATAACCGCAGCATAAGTCGGATGTTACTCGGATGCTGTTATATGTTTACTACGGAATAACTTGCTTAAAGGAGTATTAAGTAAGAGGAGTAAACCTATTATGCAAAATCAACTTTTTTAATACTTATATTTGGGACTCTGGAGGCCCTATGAGTTGGCAAAGTGTGAAAAAAGATGACCCATGTCATATTTTTGTGGTTTGCCTCAGTCTAAGACAGGAGATAAAACGTGACGTTGACTTTGGCGCTCATGGTTATTCAAGTGCTCATGGAAACGGAATAAACCGATATCATTATCAGTTTATTGCCGTTATCTGTTTTTGAAAAAACCTGTTCAACACACCTAGGTTTCTGTCAATAACCTGATTCTTATAGACATGTATACGCCTTAAATGGTTTATTCCAGTTACCTGATTATTGCCAGTAATAGTTTTTTTTAGTGTGCATGTAAACGCACTCATTGTGACTTCACAATGACGCATTCCTGGTATTGTTGTGTCACGCGAGAGTGCAGGCGAGGGAAATAGTATCCGGAAGAGCGGAAATCGGCAAAGTGTTCTACTCTTGGCTGCACAGTGCAGCACAGAGTTCTACACAAACTTCCAGCCTCGGAGGATTTACATTTCATATATGACGCCAATGTGCCGGCAAGAGTCGGCAAATGATGGCTTTTTCCGAATGCTAACTGCTGTTAGCTGCCGTTAGCCTCAGTGACGAACTGCCGACGTAGTTTCCTGTGTCTCATTTGCGTTTAAAGAGACAGGCACGCAAAAAGCGAGCGTTCTGAAGAGGGCTGCTTTGGCAGGGTGATTGAACTTCTGTGGTGCTTCATCCTTAAGGTATTTGGACCAAAGCATGTTCATTAGGACGCCAGGGAACTTGGTTAACTTTGATAAACAGGGTATGTTATGTCTACTTAAAATGAAGACACTTTGTGGCCGATTGCATCTTTCGTGGTGGGTTCGCTGTACTTGCATTTAACACATTTAAGTGCCAAAAGAAACTCTCTCGTTGTAATAACATGGAACAAATTGGGAATAATTGTTCGAAAGAGTAGGATGAGGATGTACACACAGGTGTGACACAGTGTGACACTTGTTTGACTCCTCGGGGGCCCTCAGAGACATGGCTCACTAAGCACCGGATCATGGGAGATCAGTGGCTGTGAGCCTGGGAGATCAGGCTCTTCCTCTGCCTGCATTTACAACCTCGGGATTAAGATGAGTTTGCACAATATAAAGCCTGATTCAGGACATTTTCTTCCTCCTCCTTGATTATTGCTATAGTTTTGCAAATGACTGCACACAAGCGTAATAATATTTGGCTCTATATTTTTTTTGTCCAACCACGCTGTCCCAGGATAGTGCTTTTGCCTCATCCTCCTGCTGACGGACCCTGTGTCAGAGTCTACCATGGTTAGCTAGTATATCCAGTATATGAAAGCCTTAATTACTCTGGGGGCAGCAGACTTACAGACCAGTGATTACAGCATTAACTGTGAAGAATCACAGCCTCCACGTATATAAAACACACAGTCCAAACAATTTGACTCGGCTGATGTGGAGAAAACTTAATGAAAGCCCACAGCTAAGCCGAATTGCAAGTTCAACAATTTGTGGTTCCAATTTTCCTTCATGTCTTTTGTACTTTTTTTCCAGTACGGATTTGAAATGGGTCTGAAATTGTATTCATTATGGTCTTAAAAAAGTCTTAAAAAGTCTTAAATGAAAGTTGAAACCTGCAGAGACCCTGTGAATGATAGAAATCTAAGATACTTTGAGAGGCTACCGAGCAGAAAAGATGTGTGTGAATGTGGACAGTTGACAATAATTAAGTGATGATTAGAATAGCAGAAGTAAAAGTGAAATAATCCAAGCCAAGTGTGTGTGTGTGTGTTGCTGTCCCTGGTGCTGAAAATATTCACACATTCACACCCAAGTTTCACAGTTTGCAAAGCAGTGGGACACAAGCTATCAGACTAGCGCTCGAGGGTCAGGTGCCGTCGACGAGACGACACGATCCTCTCTCTCATCCAAACCAAGACTCCACCGTCTGCCCATAAAGCCTGAAAGTGCTATGAATGTTCCCTCATGCTTCACTTCCTGACATAAATATCTCGAGTCATATGAAGGTGGCATCGTTGCCAGGATATCCACAAAACCAAAACCTTCCACAAAAGTACAATAACGTTGATATGAAATGTAAAAATTCCGTGTAAGCTGAAATATCAGGAAGAAATTCTGAGGTAACCTAACATGTGAAGTGGTTCTGTTTCACAGCGTGGTCTTATTTAACTACCCACGACTAAACTGGGCTGCAGTGAACCACGTCTTTCTGAAGGGATGGCAAAAAAAGAGAAGCCTGCATCTTCCTGTACCTGGCAGAGCTTCTTAAGATCTGGTGCATTTGCATTTGTACGCTTGCACGTTGAACCTCGTGTGGGAGAAAGTAGAAGTGGAGTCGAGATGTCGTTTCTCGTTACACTCTTAGAAAAAGAAAAAGTACTAAGTAGAACCACATAAGGGTCTTCGGCTTGTCCTCATAGGAGAACCCTTTTTAGCTCCAGGTTTTTATAAAGGTTCCACCAAGAACTTTATTCAGGAAAGTGGTTTTTAAAGGGTTCTCTGGATCAAAATGGTTCTTACTTGAATCCTTGAAAAACCCTTTCTTTGGGAAAGTGTTTTTCAGAATCAAATGGTTCCAGGTAGAACCTCAGCCCTTGTAGAAGGACCCTTCTGGAGCCCTTATTTCTAAGAGTGCCGTTTCCGTCACAATAGTCTTGATTCAGTAGCTGGATGACACTTGACCTTTAATCCTAAACCATTTGACCTTTAATCCTAATTTGACTGTGTTCATAGTGGCATTCTCTCCTATTCTGAGTCCCCAAGGCAGGAGTGAGCTATTACTTTGATTTTAGCAATAATTCCACAATCAACGAGATTCAACTCAAATTGGTTTGTGGGAGAGCTTCACTTCTTCACTTCCTAAAAAACAACAATCAATCCAATCAAACGTCAACATCTGTGGAGGATTTAAGCAGGACAGGGAATATTAACAACCTACTAACGAGACCCAGTAGACAGGTTTGCCTACGACAGCTTTAGAGCTGAATTTGAAGCCTTTATTCACGATTAAAACAAGATTTCTGATTGTTTTAGCTTCTTAAAAGTGAATATTTTCTGGTTTCTTTGCTCCATATAAACAAAGAAATCACTAAAAACGGAATCATTTTGGTTTGTGGACAAAACAAAGACATTCGAGAACATCGTCATTTCCAGGTTTGACAAACACCGATCAACGTTTTTTTCATATTTTCTGACATTTTTTGGACCAAACGATTAATGATGAAAGTAATCGACAGATTAATCCATTATGAAAATAATCATTAGTTGCAGCTCCGGACAGCTTTGATAATACGTCCACTTCTCTTCTTATACATTAGCATTAATTCTTTTCGCGCCTCAGGTGAGCCTTTTCCCCCACAAACGTAATAACCAGTATCCTCGTTGCGCATATTAACTAACTAACATATCCGTCGTCGTTCTCTACGTGACACTCCTTGTCCCACCTCGGTCCAACTTCCACGAATAAAGCAATTCATTTTCTCGTATAATCCCACCCGTCAATGTAAAGTTGGTAAAACTGTCCCTGTCTTCAGTCTGGTGCTAGTCTCTGCAATATCCCACTGCAAACACAACTCGGCCACGTCCATGGATTCTGATTGACTGGCTGCAAGAAAATGTATTAAGCTCCAAGACTACAAGTTCCTCCTGAAATATTTTCTGACTTTTCATTC
Organism: Microchirus variegatus; assembly: GCF_963457635.1. NCBI lineage: Eukaryota > Metazoa > Chordata > Actinopteri > Pleuronectiformes > Soleidae > Microchirus > Microchirus variegatus. Next base: position 25,876,373 of record NC_139814.1, on the reverse strand, counting down.
CAGATATATTATTATCTTTTCTGAGATATCTTAATCCACTGAGATATTGCTATTTGGACTCCAAATGAACCTGTGCTCCTCCAGAAACTTTTTTTTTCTCCCCCCCTGCTCAGCGAGCGGAGAGCAAACTTTTCTCTGCGCCGCTCACTTCGTTTCTTTGCAGTTTCACCTGTTTTGCTGAAGACCGTAATAGGTTTGACTTGTTCCGTGTGTGTTTTTTAGTCTTTTGTTTGCGGCTGATTTGCAATTTTAATCGCGTTTTTCTGACCTACAAGAGAAACCAGCGTCCTCTGTGTTCTTCAGCAGTGATGCAGAAGCCATGCATTGTGTGTGAATCAGGCCTTAAATTTGAAGTACATTGGTCAGTGAGTGGGTACAAGAGCAGCTTGCTGCCTCCATAGTAACAGCTCGTCCTAATTGCCGGCTTTCATTTAAAATGAATGACTCTTGGCTTCTTCTCTTTTTTTTTTTTTTTGCTGCACATTAATCTTTCATCGTGAGTAGCACCTCGGGGGCTGGATTTAAGTCTGTTACTGAAATATCTGTGTCCAGACTGAAGGTGAAATCTCAATAGCTTTGCCATGTTGTGATATGGCCCTTTATTTATGTGCAGTGTATTTAATAATATAAGAGTTTTATGTTGGCGTGATTAAACGTGCCTTTACTTACAAGTCTTGGCACAATAGGTCAGCAGCAGGCGCGTTTCATTAAAAAATACATTCTGTGCCTTGGAATCACACTTGTACTAAAGCCTACCCATGGCTCCAGTGATGAGACCACTGTCCTGACTCTGAGCTTTGAGATTTGTGCCATACTGTGCTTTAAAAAGTTCCACAATCTGCCGTTTCTTTGTTTGGCCTTTTGACGAGAGCCAGGGAAAATGTTTCCACTTAGTGGATTTTGGCTGGAAGTGTTTATTTTTTATGTATTTTGTGCTCATACATTCGAATTTTCCACTGGTGCTTGGGAAAAGATAGAAATATGGATTTAAACCACTTACATTTTATCACTTTAGTTTCATTTATTGTTATTCTTTGTGAAATGTGTGACTTTAACTGGAATCTATCTCTGTGAGGACTTTTTGGCTGGTGCTCACAACCTTACAGGGCTGCTTTTTAGAGGATAAGGGTTAGAATTTGGTTTAGTTTAAGGGTCATTGTTAAGGCATTTAGTTGTGATATTGTAAATTGTTGCTTGTCCAGTGTCATGTTTTGCCTTTTTCCCCAAAATCATGCCACTTACCTTTGCCAAATGCTTTGTACGGCTACATAAATAGCTAGCAATCACGCTTAAATGTGTCCGGCTCGATGCTAGTCACGATCCTCTGCGTAAATGCCTGATCTTCCCCCGGCTTACGTACGTGCTGGAAATGAGTCGGTGGACAAAAAGGCTGCATATTTGCTGTGGCAATTTCCCCCTTCAGATGATTGTCAATCAGCTGACCTGTGTGGGGGGCAATTTAAACGACGATGAGCTATTCAAGAAATACAAGATTGATAAAGCGTGTGAAGGCTGTTTTGCTTTCATAGCAGAAGCAGAGTTATCCCAGAGTATCCCAGCATACAGATTAACGTCCTCTGGCCTGACATCTGATTTAATGAGTTTATCACCTCTAGGTTTATTCCATGATCTGTTGTGGGTGGACACAGTTAATAAACTGTTCGTAATTGTACTTAGTCAACACAATAGCACCCGTATAACAGACCTGCAGTTTATAGAGTCTTTGCGGTATCAATTGTTTGTAAAAGCAATAGTATTTGCTAACGTTTTAAAGTGACACATTTTATCACCAAATAAGTCTGGCATTATCATTATTATTATTGGGTTAGTGAGAAGGTTTCAACACTCTTACAAATAAATGTGCTCAGTAGAACCATATAAGGTTCTTCGGCCTGTCCTCGTAGGAGAACCCTTTTTGGCTCCAGGTAGAACCTTTTTTATAAAGGTTCCACCAGGAACCCTTTTAAAACCCTTTATTAAGGAAATGTGTTTTAAAGGGTTCTCTGGATCAAAATGGTTCTTACTTGAACCATTAGTGTTACCAAGAACCCTTGAAAAACCCTTTCTTCGCGAAAGAGTTTTTCAGAAGCAAATGGTTCCAGGTAGAACCTCAGCCCTTGTAGAAGGACCATTTTGGAACCCTTATTTCTAAGAGTGTACCACGCTCTTTTCTTTCCATTAACTATTAAGTCAAGGCCAGCAGCAGCAGCAGCAAGGTAGCTGAAGGTAAACACAACGTGTCAACCAGCTCCTCCGAAGGTCACTCATTTCCATGTTTTTCCTCGTCTTTATGCTAATGTGAGACGATCTAACGCTGGCTGCAGCTTCATATTCACGGTAATGACATGGCATCAGCATTGCATTCGTTTAATTCTAATGAACATACGTTTCCAATTCCAACAATGGGGAAGGGGAACTCGTAAATAAATACACTTCAACTTTAAATAGCCATCGTGTACCAGTGGAGGTTTAATGGCTTTCCAAGTTTACAGTACAGCAGAAAATTCATTTATTTATAGAGCGGAAACACCACTTTCCTGTTGTAATTAGATGCATAATTAAAGTCTGCGTCAGTGCATCGAGGGAACTTGCTAATTCATGTTGCTCCTCTTGATGAGTTTTTCCCTCCAATAAAACATTTAATTGTTACTGTTTTAGTAAATGCAAGGTCATGGAATTTAAAAAGTTACCTCGAGGAGAAGATATTCTGTCCTTTGTTAGTGGAAGACTTGTTCTATGTTAATGTGTAAAAACAAGCCAAAGCCACGGCTCACGGAAGCTCTTTTCTAAAATTTAAAAACAGGTGGACGACATCTTGGGCGAAGAGAGCGACAACGAGAGCGAGGGCCAAGGGAAGGAGAAGCCAGGTAGTGAGGAGGTGGAGGAGGATGAGGAGGAGGAGGAGCAGGAGGAGCAGCAGGAGGAGCAGCAGCAGCAGGAAGATCATCATCATCATCATCATCAGCATCAGCAGCAGAAACCAGGAGCTGGACAGATAGGAGATGATCTCGTTCCTCAAGCTCAGAGCATGGAAGAGAGTCTTCAGACGCCACCCAGCGAGGCCAGTGCTGGTGTTCTAAGGTGAGACGCCACATCTGTCATTCCGTTTAGCAAAATATCATTTCTATTACGATCGCTACCCCTTCACTGCCCACGTTTTGCGTCGGTGTTGACCCTCAACTTCTTGCAACCACATATCCAGTGTTCCTACGCAGCATGGAAAAGTATGGAAATTAATTTGAGTCATTTCCAGGTCTGGATATGTATAGAAAAAGGGGAAAAGAGTATGGGAAAATGTTTGGGTTGTTTCCAGACTATTATCTCACTTTCTAAAAATGTAATATATTAATATATACAAATCAAAACAAGGTACTAACGCAAAATAGCCTACCTGTAGATGATATGAAGCTATTCAAACTGGCTGTAGAATGGTGTCGGGTTACCGACCGTTCGCCGTACAACTGCGAATCTCATTTATTGAATTTTTTTTCTTGTTGCCCCCGATAATGTCATGGGTAGATGCAAGTTTTCCAAGGGTTGGCTTCGTGAAAAATGAGTGAAGGATTTTAAAACCATTTATTTACATAATAAGCATCTTACAAATTGGTATTCCGATGTTTAATATTAACTGAAAAATCCTTTAAAAAAAGTCTGGAAATGTGAGCCTGGGAAATGAGTGTGGAATTTTGAAATTGAAAATGTGTAGGAACTCTGCATCTCCAGGTGAGAACGTTTGCAAAAACCTACTTCACATGTCCAGCTCTTAATCCTCCAGTGTGTGAATTATCATTATTACCACACCATATTCATCATTGGGGATCTGTTGCCATGGAGACCAATTCCAAACAAAGGTGAAGAACGTACGAGAGTCTCTTATAGCTCAGAGTTCAGTTGAGCTGTTTGATCACAAGAATTCTCTCTCTCTCTCTCTCTACTGACAGATTATGTTGTCCTCTTGCGTCTTCATAGCATGGAATACACATTATACTTAATCTACATGACTATATTTAACATAAATAATTGTCTATACCACTCAGTCCTAATATCATAGCAGGAAAAAGCACTGGATTTGTTTCGTTCCAACCTCCCAGTTTCCCCCAACACTCTGTGTTCAGCCATGCTTGTCAGAGCTTTTAAAAACAAGACACCCACCATGGTCTGGAGTGTTTTCTCTTCTTCTTTACCCCCACACACCTGCATTTACTCTCCGACACCTTTCTTTTGGTCGTAACTTGGTTTTTGCGGCTGACTGGGCCTCGGCAAGCAGCAGCAGCAGCAGCAGCAGCAGCAGCAGCGTCATAGGTCTCTCTCTGTCCCTGTGCACTCTTTTGGACGTGTCATACCATCTGTCACCTGCTCTGACACATTTGGTTTCTGCTAATGAGACAAGCCAGAAATACACTGTCCACAGTGTTGTTTACTTGCTGTTGAGAAACCCGTGGAAGTGCAGAGTTGTGCAAAGAAGAAGAAGAAGCACACGGTGGGTCTCAGTGGTCCTTCCAAACCAGTGGTCCGGGCTAATATTATATCCTTACCTTGACATGAGTGTCCTCTGTGACGACTGTGTCACATATTAGTGGTTATTTTTTTTTAAACACTGGAAACCTTGCTGTATTCCATGTAGTTGCTTGGTGGTTAGAACCGTAACTGCTGTAGGTTGGTTTACACAACCGTTCCAAAGTTTGGCGACACCTATGCAATTTTGGTTGTTGTTTTCCATTAAAAGTCAGACTTTTATTCATCAAAAGAGTTGCAAAATTAATAGAAAATATAGTCAAGACATTGACAAGATGAATAATGATGTTTTCAGCTGTGCAAACATCATTGCACCAGCCTTCTAACGCCATTAGCAAACACAATGTACCATTAGAACACTGGAAATTGACCTCTGTACGTACATATTCCATTAAAAACCAGACGTTTGCAACTAGAATAGTCGTTTACCACATCAAACAATGTCTAGAGTGTATTTATGAATAATTTAATGTTAGATTCATTGGAAAAAAGTGCTTTTCCTTCAAAAATAAGGGCATTTCTAAGTGACCCCAAACTTTTGAACGGTAGTGTAGCTATAATTGCTTGCGTGGGTTAGGCCCGATCTGGACCTAATGCAGGTGATTTAATCTGGATTGATTTTTATAACAATTAAGTGTAAAAAGCTTTTTTTTTTTTGTTATTAAAAAGCTGTCAGTGAGCTGGATTGTTGTTTAATGGGACGCCATTGAAGGTTCTGTCCTTGAACCAGCGTCCACTCAGAATGAGCTTTGATCCCCCCCAAAAAAAAAGGCTTTTTAAGTTGACGCGGAGCCTGGAGGGGAGAAAGCGGGATTTTCGAAAACCTTGGATTCTGACTGGGCCTAAATGCTGTAGTTTACATTTATAGTTCAGTATGTATAGAACTTGTTTTGTTTTGTTGTGGAGGGGCCACGTTCAGTGCATGCACGGGCGCAGTGTAAGAGTAGATTGTTCGGCTGTGACACACACAACCAAACAGCAGCTATTTTAAAGGGCACTCGCACTGTTTGTGTTGCTAATTCAGTCATTCATTCATTCATTCATTCATTCATTCATCATTTCCTGTAGCGAGTCAGCACCGAGGGCATAACTCAGCCAGGAAACGTTTACCGAAGCGGAGATACAGTAATGAAGGGTGGAGATATGCGTGTGTGTGTGTGGGCCTTGACATTCACATAAACAATGCCAGTGAAACCAGCTGGAACAGCCGCTGTAGTTTAGCTTCAGCGCAGATACACTCGGTATTTATTTATTTATTTATGGCTGGGTCTACTCTTCGTAGAGCTGAGAGTCTGATTGAAGACGAGTTATGCGTGTATTAAGTCGGGGATGTTTCAGATATGTCACCACTGTATAAATAAAAAAATATATCACCATTTTTCGATTAAAAGGCTGATGTGGCCTTCTCCCAAAAATTGTTGCCATGCCCAGGGCTGAAACAATTAATCTGTTATTAATTGATATCTAAATGAATCGTCAACCGTTTTGATAATTAATTGATGTTTTTAAGCTTCTTAAATGTGAATATTTTCTTGTTTCTTTGCTCCGTATGACAAAGAAATCCTTAAAACTGCATCATTTTTTATTTTTTGGACAAGATAACGGGGTTTGAGAAACACAGATCAACATTTTATGACATTTTATGGACCAACCGATTACTCGAGAAAATAGCAGACACATTAATCGATTATGGCAATAACCGGGAGTTTGCAGCTCTAGTCGTGCCAAAAATGTTTGAAGTTGAATTAAAATCCAAGTCCAAACGGAGCATAATCCAAGTCACAGAAAAATAAAGTCGAATTCCAAGCACTTTCATCATCACGTTGTCGAAGAAAACGCAACATAAATGCACGCTTTTATGTCAAATATGACCTTGATGAGGGCAAATCTTGAATTTCCTCGCAGTCTGTCGTGCAAAATATATAATATAATGTATATTTCAGGGCTTAGCAAAGGGTAGATGATGACTGACACTCGCTTCTCGCTGCCGAACTGTATTAATGTAATCCCCCCCCTTGTCTGGGAGAAGAAAAAGTCTATATTGTCTTATGAGGCGGAAGATTGAAATGTATAGAATTTATATAATTGCTTCCCCTGATTTCTATGTGACTTTATACGAGACCTTCAGAAGCCGTTCTGTCAGACGACGGCGGCACTTTCAGATATTTGGCACAGAATAGTCATCCATCTGTTGCTAAGATACTGTAGTGATGTGTGTGTGTGTGTGTGTGTGTGTGCTGCTCTCACCACCGTTCACTGGCTGCTGCTCCTGCTTTCCTTCATTTCTTTCTTGTTTCTATTAAAGTAAAACAAAATAAAAATAAAAAAGCTCATATCTGTACTGTGTGGCCACAGTCTGCTCTAAAAGCATTCAACCAACACCACAGCCGCTGAACACTGAAAATGCAACCATATCCGCACGCCTATATATTTTGGCATCTACTCGTATCTACTGGCAGAAATATGTCTTTCTTATTTTTATAATTGTTGCCTGCTGGGATCAACACAAACGCCACCCACAGTGCCAGATTTACGAGGCGTGTGCAACTGTTGCCACTGTTTTTGCAAATTAAATTATTTATTTCCTTTATGTTACACGAGCAGATCTGAGGTCCTTTTCATTGTTACTGTTGTAACACAGTTACAGTTTTAAATTGTTCATTTTGGGAAAATGTGATTTCTGGCAGTTAACGTCCCGTTAGCTCGGCCTGTGAAGAACTTAAACAGATGGCGACTTGGACCCTCTTTCTCCTGTATAATACAATATGAATTAGATGGCATAGAATCTTTTTATTATTATTATTAGTAGTAGTAGTAGTTGTTTGATAAACTGTCTAATAGCCTCTGAACTGGACCTGGATCCTGCAGCCTGCAAGATGAGGACACACAGAGAGAGAGAGGGAAGGAAAGACACAAACTAGGGATAGAAAGAACAATATTAATGACATATAATGAAGTCATATTCATACCCTGAGTGTGAGAGAGTGAGAGTGTTAGTGCACCACAGGGATTACCCCAGCAGTCCAGGTCTATAGCAGCATAACCAAGATATGGTTCACCATCTCCTTTACTGGTACTTGAATCTTCTGCTCTGCTTTACAACATGTTTGACCTTTAAAGTCTTAATTATTTTTTTCATCATCATTTGTGATGAATGTTCTTTGCACTATCTCCATATTAGAATAGGATATGGATGAATGGAACATTTATGGTTATTGTTTTGATTTATTATCTTAAATGATTGGCAAATAAACAAAAAGTGCAGCTGGGAACCAGACAATAATGAATAAGATGGCACGGAATCTTTGGGAGCTCCTATTAAGTCCGTGTTTGTTATTGTTATTATTAGTTATTTGAATGAAAAATTGTCCAATAGCCTCGGAACTGGATCTGGATCCTGCAGCCTGCAATATGAGGACACACAGAGAGAGGACGACACAAACTAGGGCTAAAAAGAACACGTTTGAATATGGAGAGACAGCTCTTATGGTTACTGTTTTGATGCATTACCCTTAAATGACTGGCAAATAAAAAAAGTGTAAATAAATGCAGAGCGAATGGGATAAGGGTTACTCTGGGTCTCAGGCTCTGTTCATTCTAAAATCAGCCATTTTACAATTGGCTTAACCCCAGGCATCTTAACATGCCGTTTCTTGATTTTTGAATTGAATGACCTTTTGTTATGTGTCCTGGTTGAATTCATGCAGTCACAGCTCCAGGACACTGCTCTTGTGCACATGCAAGTGGTTTTTATTATTATTTTTGTCCCCCGCCTCCCCTGTTACTTGTCAAAGCTTCAAAAATATGTGTACTTTCCCTCCTAATCTGACTTGATGCATCTCAAAAGTCTTGCAGTATAAAATTAAATGATTTAAATATTATGAACAAAATTAATTATTCATATTCGTCTCTGTAATTTGACTCTCAGTAGCCGTTATTAACGATCAGTGTCTAATATATATAAACGGGAGGAAAGTTTGGATGCTGGTTTCACTCGTGGATAACAGATTCCATTATTTATTTCTTTACGCCAAACGAAATTGATAGCATTTGCAAGATGTATTCATTCGTTCATTGTGTTCTTATTTATCAGTGAGGAAATGATTTTTTTTATACTGAGAAACAGCCGACACGTTAATCAAAGTTGATTTGCGTTCGCCAAAGATTGATTGTTGGGATCATTATGTGATATTGTCAAAAAAAAAAAAAAAAGTTTCAGGATTTCAGCAGATTTAAGAGTTTATTTCCCAAACTCTGTCACTGAAGCGAGAAAACGTATTAACCCACAGCTCAATGTGGCGTTAGATAAATAGTCGTCACCATTCCACATTTAATTTTAACCGTCACTTTAATGTAGTTACATGTAAAGGGTTTTGTGTAGTGAAACAGTGGTAAAAAAGATGTTTGTTATACAGTTTTGTTTGTCGTCCGTAATCAGCTCTGGCTCTGACTCGCTCCCTCGTTCTGCATTATGATTGACAGATGAGTCTGTAACGCACACACTGATTATGACTGACAAGCATCTCCGGTCTCCAGGAAAGGAAGGACCGGCGAATGATGCACAGTTTAGGAGGTCACACCCATTTCCTTTCTGCCGTGATTATCACAACCGAACGTTTCCGTCTCTCGGAAACGTTCGTTTGTAGCGGATGCCGTCGATAAACTATCTGCTTAAACGCGTAAATTCTTTGGAAACCATTGGACGCAGTCGGTCTTGATTGCGTTAAACAGCAATAACGATAACTGATCGACAAGAGAGACAAAGTTCTCCTGGTTTGTGTTGCTCTCGGATACTGTGACGTATCTTGAAAACCGCAGATACTTTCCGATTGTTCTACACCAATTAGACCCATTCACAGTCTAATTTCAAAGTCATTCTGTCTCTCCCCGTCTTCCTGTGCTCTGCGAGTATTTATTTCCCCCGTGAAAAATGAAAGTGTGAACCTTGTCAGGTTGAGCGGGAGTGTTAAAAAACATTGCTGACGAACAGAGGTGATGCAGGAGCCAAATGGGCTGCAAAAAAAAGAAAGAAATGTTCCATTCAGGAAGGATGTCACGCGGCAAAGTGTCAAACTCTGGATAGTGGCTTTGCTCCAACTGAGTGTGTGTGTGTGTGTGTGTGCAGTGCAGTGAGGCTGATGGAACACAAAGGTGGGGGGATATGGATAACCATGGATGTGTCCTCTCGCACTGAGGTTATTGTTCTCTAATGGCGTGTTTCCACCGGCTGGCCTCGGCACGGCTAAGTTGCTTTTCCACTCGCATAGTACCCTGTACCAGGTACTTTTTTTTTTTAGTACCTGCTCTGGTGAGGTTCCAAGTAGAGCTGCAACTAACGGTTATTTTCCCAATCGATTAATCTGTCAATTATATTCTTGATAAATCGTTGATCAGTGTTTGTCAAACCTGGAAATGACGATGTTCTCGAATGTCTTGTTTTTGTCCACAAACCAAAATGATTCCGTTTTTATTGATTTCTTTGTTTATGTGGAGCAAAGAAACGAAGAAAATATTCACATTTAAGAAGCTGAAGCGATCGGAAATCTTGGTTTAATCATGAAAGAAAGCTTCAAACCGATTATCAAAGTAGTTGACGATGATTTTAGTAATTGATTAATAATTTCAGCGCTCGTTCCGAGCGAGCCGAGGCCATACTATGCGCTAGAGCTGCAACTAACGATTATTTTTTCGCAATCAATTAATCTGTTGACTATTTTCTCGAATAATCGATGAATCGTTTGGGCCATAAAATGTCAGAAAACGTTTAAAAAAAATCGGGGGTTTGTCAAACCTGGAAATGATGACTTTCTCCAATGTCAATTAACCATTTCAGCTCTAGTTCCGTGCGAGAAGGGGCGATACTACGCACCGGAGCTGCAACTAACGATTATTTTCGTAATCGATTATTTTCTCGATTAATCGTTAAATGTTAAAATGTTGATCAGTGTTTGTCAAACCTGGAAATGACGATGTTCTCTCATGTCTTGTTTTTGTCCACAAACCAAACATGATTCAGTTTTTAATGATTTCTTTGTTATGTGGAGCAAAGAAACAAAGAAAATATTCACATTTAATAAGCGTTTAGCTTATTAACTTAGTGTAAAAGTTGAAAAGAATGCCACTTTCTAAAGTAACGTCTGAGAATTTGAACCCTCTCTGTGTTACCTTGATTCACACCAAAGATGCAAAGAACACTTTTAGTTCCCAATCTTTTCTCTCACACTGTCTTATCGATTTTGCGTCTCGCATCCTGCGCTCTGAAATATCGATGAACAAAATTTTAAAATAGTTTTTCTTTCTTTTGCTCCAGTGAACCAAACGTAACGATTTTAACGCTGATGATGTCGACAAACAAAGTTGGAAGTTTTGCAGGCTCAGAGGACCGTCTGTTGACTGCGAATCAAGTTAAAATTACACCGTTTGCAAGTTTTTTGCTGCCCAAATTCTTCACCTTATATAATATTGGAGTTCAATACATCCAATCATGAGTAAAGCTTTTATTTCTTGCTGAAGAATGAAATCCCCAAGTGCTATGTTTGATGTTTACTTTCTTCAACCGACAATTTCCCTGAGTAAAATTGCAATGCTAAGCCAGTTTTGGTTGACTACTCGGGATTCAAAATGCTGTTGATTCCAAATATAATTCTTTAATCTCTGTGTAGAAATAATGATATTAAATGAGAAACAACACAACACATAGGAACTGGAGTCAAACCCAGCTAACGTGTGTTTTGATCTTTGACTTACACTTGCAAACAAAAAAGCAGAATGAGTTTAATTTTGTGACATTTTGGCCCCGTCCCAATACCTCCCCTAACCCTACATTTTGCGCGTTGTCGTGTAGGTGGAGCAAGGGAGAGTGCAATTTTGCCCTTTAAATCAACCCTCAAAATGTAGTGAGCTTTGATGCAGGCTTAAAACGAAGTGGAAGATGAAATTACCCATGATGCTTTGCGAATTCAGCGAGCCGGCTGATGTTTTTCAACAAAGATGGCGGCCACATCTGCCGAGGAACCATTTCGTTGTAATATAAGCACGTTACAATGTCGTGTATATATATATGTATGTATGTAAATGTGTATATATATATGTGTATACACATATATGCATATGTGTAAATATATGTACATGTATAGAAGTAATCATAACGTTTAACTTCTTGTGCTGACAATCACCGACACTGTGCTGTCATCGTAGCCCTGAATTAAGTAAGAGTCATTTCTGAAGGTTTCTTCTACTAAATTAAAAGGTATTAAGGGATTAAAAAGTAGTATTTGATTAATTAATTAATTAACCACATGCACCGGTTGTCATTCTTCTATTTAATTCCCCCCACATTTCACACAGTATCTTTTGCTCGTCAATTCAGTTTTTGTCTGTAGTCGCTTGCTTTTCTGCAGTATTATTTATTCATGGGTTGTGCCGTACAGAGTTGTTCAATCAATTTTTATGAAGTTTTTAGTCAGGAATATCAGACCTGCGACAAACAATACGCAAGTAGCGTCTTGCACATGGATTTGTGGACATTGTTATTGTAATTATGAATATATCCATGACTGTCCCGTCTCTTATTGTCCCTGTTGGTGTTCCATCGTTATATTGTCTGGTATGTTTTATTAAAATAGCCTTTAAAAAACGTTATGGATTTAAGATACGAGTGGCCAGGTGTAATATTTCTGTAGCTCTCCGAGTTGTATCATACATCTCTATAGAGATGCAGCTCGTATACCATATTCTGCAGCTTCCGCGAACGCAGCACACCTTGATGAATGAGGCCCATTGTGCGTGAAAGAAATTCTTTTTGTTCGTCTCGAAGTCAAATTACTTTTCTCTCCGACCAGTTGTGATTCATTTGTCATCTCTCGCTCACGCTGGCGTCATTACCTCAATCCCCAGGAAGGGATGTATTTCCCGCGGCTTGTTCTCGACAAACTGGACTCATTAAAATAGCTTTGCTTCATAATACTGGGCACTTTGTCAGCGGGGAAATCGGGGGGGAAATTATACTGATTTACTGCAAAAGTAATTTGTTTCCGTTGTATTTCATGTAGGCTAGTGTTACCCATGAGGCAATAGTTTGCTCGGGGTTGTTGTGTGATTCTTATCTCCCGTGGTCAGGAGGAGCTACGTGAAGTCAAAGGAGTCAAAGTCGGGGAAAATGAATCGCTTCAGCTCCCTGACGAGGCCATTTTAGACCAAATCTGCGCCGCTCTCCTATTCTAGCTCTACCGTCGGATGCCGAATAAAGCCGATTTATTCTTCCAAAGGGCAAATGTGTTTCACCTCTTGATTCTCTGATAGTTTGTCAAGCTTCCCCTCTGCAGCCTTTTGAACTGAGGCTGATGATGAAACGGTTGTGGCTGACTGCACCATTGTCTCATTTGTCATTTCAGTGTGGGACCCGCAAAATAAATGTAAGTAAATCCCAGTGCAGCCACTCATGATGCTTTATGCAGGAATTTCTGCACAGATGAAGCCACTCTACAGGAACTGCAAATACAACTGTAGCCGAAACGTAGCCATCAAAGTTCTGTATTTTTTACTAGAATGCTGCTTTATCCATCTCCATCGGAGAGCTGCACGTCTTACTCTAGCGAGCTGCTTTGATGACCGTTAGCAGCTAACACTGTTAGCTCAGTCTGTAAAAGAGTTGTGTCAGTTTCGTGGTCTGCTGCCGACAGATAACCTCAGTGATGGTGGACCAAGATGTTAGATTCCTGCTCTTTCTGTTCCGTTAATTAAAATCGTGATTATAGATAATATGACTTAGTTTCTCACAATTATGACTTGATACGACTTGGTTTCGTACAATTACGACTTAATACGACTTGTTTTCTCATTATTATGACTTAATATTAATTGGTTTCTCCCCAGTATGACTTAATATGACTTGGTTTCTCACAATTATGACTTAATACGACTTGGTTTCTCATTATTGTGACTTAATATTACTCGTTTTCTCACAATTATGACTTAATATGACTTGGTTTCTCATTATTATGACTTAATTTGACTCGGTTTCTCACAATTATGACTTAATACGACTTGGTTTCTCACAATTATGACTTAATACGACTCGGTTTCTCACAATTATGACTTAATACGACTTGGTTTCTCACAATTATGACTTAATATTACTTGGTTTCTCACAATTATGACTTAATACGACTTGTTTTCTCACTATTATGACTTAATACGACTTGTTTTCTCATAATTATGACTTAATACGACTTGGTTTCTCATAATTATGACTTAATATGACTTAGTTTCTCACAATTATGACTTAATACGACTTGGTTTCTCACAATTATGACTTAATATGACTCGGTTTCTCACAATTATGACTTAATACGACTTGGTTTCTCACAATTATGACTTAATATTACTTGGTTTCTCACAATTATGACTTAATACGACTTGTTTTCTCACTATTATGACTTAATACGACTTGGTTTCTCACGATTATGACTTAATACGACTTGTTTTCTCATAATTATGACTTAATATGACTTGGTTTCTTATAATTATGACTTAATATGACTTAGTTTCTCATAATTATGACTTAATATGACTTGGTCTCTCATTATTATGACTTAATATGACCTGGCTTCTCATACGTATGACAAAGACTCGGTTTCTTATGATTTAAGAAGCCATTAAAATGCTTCTGGCATCAGCCTGATGCGTAACAAAAAGGCATGAATTGGGAGCGCAAACCTCACATCTCCCTGATTAAATCACAGATATTATCACTCCAAAGAGGTTCCCCCCGTGTGTCAACTTATGTGAATTAATGGTGTGTGTGTGTGTGTGTGTGTGTAGCGGAGTAACTTGACACACTTCGTCACCTCATCCTCATCATCAAGTTAAAATGCATCTGCCTCCTCATTTTTTTACTCCCGTACGTAATTGGTACTAAAAAAGGGAATTAAATGGGCACACGTTATTCTCTCTCTGCGATAATGACGAGAATATTCTTTGAGAATTAATTTTGCAAAGCACCGTTTGTGAGGTTCACGCGCTCCAATACTAACGATTGCTTCTATTTTGAGGGTGAGCTGCGTGTTTACACACCTTTTTTATGCAAACCTTAGATGTTGCGGGGATGTGAAGAGTTACATACGTTTTCACTGTGAGAAATAAAAATCCCGATGCTGCGTTTTCCTCTCCTCTAGCACAGAAACACCACGGTCGGGCTGTTTTTTTTCCCTCCATCAGCATTTGCTTGGTTCTGTTCAGTCTTTGTGCTTTGACCAAGATGAAAGGCTAAAAATAAAAAAAATTACAGCTCATCTTTCCTTGCTGTGGATTGGTCTCTTACTCTTTCTTCCTTCCTTCCACTCGCTGCCCTGCCGTGCTCTTTTCTTCCTCCCCAGTGCCGATCTATTCTTCTCCTCAGGGCTGTACTTCTGCGAGGAGCTGAATCTGTAGTCTGCCACTCTGGCCTTTTTTTACTGTGGAGTACAGAACAGAAAAGGGCTCGGTATGTTCTTATGAATCGTACGTCCTTCGACATTCACTGTGAAATCTCGTGTCCTTCGCGGTTACATAACTATCGCTAGTATTATTCTGTTGCTCTTGTATATTGTTTGCAATTTTCTTTCAAAAGGTCACTAAAACCTTCCTCTAATAGCCACACATTTACTGCCTACGCCTGACTCTGTTTGGGTTTTAAAACACCACTTACTCTGAGTGCATAAATCAGCCCAAAGACAGAAAGAAAATTATCAATAATTAACCCTTAGAGCTTCAGCACCCATGATAATTTGTCCCACAACTCCTTATATGGACGTCCTGGGGGTGCGTGTGTTTATAGGTCACATATTCAGGCTTTAAAACAGCTTTTTAAGTGTTGTTGAGTCAAAGTTATGATTCATTTTTAGTCGTGATATAAAGTAGCAATAATTGTGCAGAAGTCACAAAATTAGACCGTTTTTCTTCTAGTTTGCTCATAAAAACGAGCCATATTGTGTTTCCAAATTCAATCCGATTTTAAACATTTTGAGGTCATTTCGACACGCAGGTGTGTTTAGTTGTTGGTGAAAATGAATTTTCTCCTAAAAAAGAATATAAACACTTTTTTCGTCTCGTTATTGTTGAGTCAAATTTATGATTAATTTTTAGCAGTGATATAAAGTAGCAATAATTGCACAAGAGTCACAAAAAAGAGCGTTTTTCTTCTATTTTTGTTCATAAAAACGAGCCAAAGTGAACTTTGAACTGTGACTGTGTTTCCAAATTTCACAAATTCAATCTGATTTTAAACAATTTGACTACTTTTTGCTCAGGCGTGTTTATATAGTAGTTGGTGAAAATTAATTTTCTTAAGAAGGATACAAGACACTCTATATTGCAAGTACAATAATTTGTGTTGCGAATAATACACAACTCCTTATATGGACATCCTGGGGCTGTGTGTTTATAGGTCGCATATTCAGGCTTAAAACATATTTTTGCGATTTTGAGTCAAAGTTATGATTCATTTTATAGAACTTTTTTAGTAGTGATATAAAGTAGTAGAATGATTGTGCAGGAAGTGGCAAAATTAGACTGTTTTCTTTTATTTTTGCTCATTAAAAACGAGCCAAAGTGAACTTTGAACTGTGACTGTGTTTCCAAATTTCACAAATTCAATCTGATTTTAAACAATTTGAGTACTTTTTGCTCAGGTGTGTCTATATAGTAGTTGGTGAAAATTAATGTTCTTAGAAAGGATAGAAGACACTCTATATTGCACATCCTTATTATCAAGTACGATCATTTTCTGTGGGAATAATACACAACTCCTGTGTGTGTTTTTATAGGTCGCATATTCAGGCTTCAAAATATATTTTTATGTATTTTTGAGTCAAAGTTGTGATTATTTTTTTAGTAGTGATATAAAGTAGCTATAATTGTGCAAACTTTGAACTGCGACTGTGTTTCCAATTTTCACAAATTCAATCTGATTTTAAACAATTTGAGTACTTTTTGTTCAGGTGTGTTTATATAGTAGTTGGTGAAAATGAATTTTCTTAAAAAAAGGGATATAAGACACTAAAGTTTCTGTATTTGCTGTACGTTTGTGAAAAAGCTGCTGAAATGCTCTGTGTTCTAAGGGTCAACACAATTTTGTCACATGGATTGGTTGTTCTCCAAAATGTCTACTAATATATGCAACCATGGCTTTTTTATTGTTTAGGCAACAACTATTATTTTTTTAGTCAGAAACATCCCCCTAAAAAGATGATGCTACAGTTACTTTGAGACAGACAAACATTCTCAAACCGTCTCTTTCACTCTTCGTCAACCGTTACACCTCAGAGTGAACCTTGTGCACCAGAGCTGGAATTAATTACTGCTGCAATTTATGCAAGTGTATGACATTCAGAGGGCGAGTGAGAAAGAAACTGCCTACTTGTGTTCCCTTCACCTTTGAAGACTCTTGACTCGGCTCCTGATTCGTACCTGAGCTCACCTCGCTGCATCGGCTCTTTTTTCTGTCTATGTCTTGTGACGCGGTCGCAGCTGCTTGTGACGATGTGATTTGTCAGGTTACTAACACTACAGCTGTAGCCGGCGCGGTTGCTTCAGTGAACACATCCAGTTTCTCTCCATGCCACGCTGACTTTGTATTGTATGCTCAGAGTTTGTCGGAGTTGTTCTAAGGTCAGCTGTCACTTAAGTTTAGTGAAGGCAAAGTTGGCGCTCTGTGCTCAGCCAGGGCCACACTGGAAATGTGTGCAGTCATTGCTCGATGGCTTTGTCCCTGATCTGCTGCTTTGCCTTGGTTTGAAATTTGCCATGAATAATACACTATTGACGAAGCCTCCGTATGGAGCCGTTAATCAGTAGATGCTGCACAATATCACAATATACAGTATGTATTATGGTATGTAGGTATTTTTTGGTGTAATATATGTAATAATTGCGATATGAATCGCGATATCAGGGGAGGGAACGGCCATTTTTACATCATTGTTGTCGGTTTCATTTGAAAAACATATTTAAAATGTTTTCTTCAGTCTGTAGAATCTAAAATGATACAATCACACGTATTTGAAAATTGAAAATTACAGTAGGCTGCCTTGGGATTCCGATAAAATTTCGATTAATTGTTCAGCCCTAATATAATTATTGATCAGCAAAAGTGATTAATTGCATTAAAGTGCTTCGAGTTGCGCTTTGACATAAGCTGTGAATCAGTCGACGCTGCAAATACTTCACTATATAATTTAGAGCTGAAACGGTGAATCGATTATTAATCGATTACTAAATTAATCGTCAGCTGTTTTGATAATCGATTAATCGCTTTGAAGCTTTTTTCCTGATTAAAACAAGGTTTCTGATTGTTTTAGCTTCTTAAATGTGAATATTGTCTTCGTTTCTTTGCTCCATATAACAAAGAAAACATTTTGTTTGTGGACAAAACAAGACATTCGAGAACGTCGTCATTTCCAGGTTTGACAAAAATCGATCAAAGCTTTTTAAAATAATCGTTAGTTGCAGCTCTGATCTACTGAATTATTGTTGTAAGGGAGCAAAACTGATTGATTGCGCTAAAGTGAATTGACGGTCTCAGACGACCGTCCTCTTAGTCTGACAGTCGCTCGACACCTGGACGTCGAGTTATGCTTCCGTGCGGTGGAAAACCAGGATTACGGAATGACGTAAAGCGTTATTTAAAAGACACGGACAGCCCGTCCGTCTTGCTCGGCTGCGTCCTGTCAGCTCGCTGATTCCAACACTTGCAGCAGCTCGGGCAGTGGCGTCAGAGTGTGAGCAGAACGGAAAAGGCTTACTCAGCCTTTTCCCACATAATAAATGAACAAAAAGAGGAATGCATTAGTATGAAAAATGCAAAAATGGTGAGTAATGTGACCCAGTATTTGCTGGCTCTCGACTCCAAGCTGGTGATGCAGGCAGTTTTTTTTCTGTTTATGCTCTCTTGTTTTGGATTGATCTTACTATGAAGCAGAGCGATGCATCTCTCAGTAGAGAGACTGGCCTGTTAATATTCCTTGTTTATCACCACTCATTTGCAATATTTTTCCACCCGCCGCTGACGTGTCAAGGTTTTGCTGCGCTAGTGTGGCCTTACTGCAGATTATGATTATCACTGTATCCAGAGTATATACATTTAATGGTTTATGTGGAGAGGGCAATTGTGACAGTTAGAGCAAGAGCGTAATGCTGTCTCAAAGGAAACATGCTTCTGGTTCTTAAGGATGTTTTTCCCGTCATTCAAAAGGATCCTCACTGCCTGGTGAGGATTTTCTGGGCTAAATATGCCTGGTTAGTAGAGAAGATTATTGCAATTTTTTTACCTTGTACCTCTTGGGTCATTCTTTTGAAAAATTCCATTTGCCACGTCCATTTCCAACTGTCTCTTACATCAGAATTTCATTGTCTGGACCTATTTTGACATCAAATAATAGGTAAAATGTCACATTTCTATATCAGAAAGCCTTCTTATAGCTCCTTCTGTAAAAAATCTGCACAAACACAACATTATTCCAGCAAAACTTTGATTACAAAATGTACAAAAATGGTTGGCCAATGTATTTGCTCACGAGGAGCTGAATCCTTTGCTTACTACAGTACATTTTTACCTGAACATCAGAATCAATGGACATTTTTTTCACATCGACATCCATAATGTGAATAAACCTTTTGTCCATGTTTGTAGAAAATATTCTGATATAAAAGAGAGGGATATAAAAAGGATATCAGATTTATTAGTTAGAATTTTTACAGATCATTCAACACCAAAATCACTGAAATCAGCCCAGGAAATGGAATTCTGATGTCAAAGATGGTTGGAAATGGGGCCATTTTGAAATGTGCGTGGCTAATGGAACATTCAGTCAAATCTTGGTGCTTCTTTTCAGTTGTGAAATATTTTTTTTTTGCTAATCTGCTCTACTAGGTGATTGTGAGAGTCTTACAATGTTTGGTGGTCTCAAGTTCTGCCTCAAAACCAGTCCTGACCTTGGATTTTGGACCTCAGTACTAGTCCAAAAATGGAGGAAGCGGTGTTGTGCACCATCGACTCATATTTAACCTTGGCGTGTGTTTAACTGCTTCGCCAAAAGAGCGACGGTTTACACGCAGTAATGAGACAGCTGTCGATGACACAAATGCGTCGTTGAGGCGTCAACTTTCTGAATTGATGGTCTCTCATTAGTGTCTGCGCTGCGTGTGTTTGTTTTTCAGTGGAATTGTGTTGCCTCAAAGCTCAGTGTGTTCATGTACTGGTGTCCTTCCAACGCAGTATTTAAATGGATCAATAGGCAGGGTTTTTTTTTTTTTTCTCCAAAGTTGGGATTGAGCCACCTCTGACAAAAAGCCAGGAATTGGCCCTTTTAAAATTGCACGAGGTGGCACATGCATTTATCATTCTGCTATCTCAAAAACATATTGTTGGAGTAAATTCAGCTCTGTTCACGTTGGGAAAACTCCAATAAACTTATAGATGCACAAAAGTTTGGGGTCACCGATACAATTTTTGTTGTGTTTTCCGTTAAAAGTCAGACTTTTATTCATCAAAAGATCTGCAAAATGTATAGAAAATTAGATATAATGATTTTTATTCCAAATAAAACTGTTTTCAGCTGTGCTAACAAGGGTTTTCTAATCATCCAATAGCCTTCTAACGCCATTAGCAAACGCGTTGTACCATTAGAACACTGGAAATGGGCGTCTATACACCTATGTATATATACCTTTTAAAGGTCACATAGAGTGGTCCTGTTGCACATATGTTAGTTATGGAGGTCTACTTACATACATTAACTTGTTTTTATGGTCAAAAACCTCCTAGTTGCTGTAAACGAGCCGATAGAAATCCTCTTTTCTGACGGTGTTTTTCTGCTGCGAGATTTCAGAGTGAACTTTCACCCCCAGAAGACAGAGTCTTGTGATTGGCCAGTACTATCCAGCACATCCGTTCTCAGAAGCGCAGCGCCCCCCTCTGGAACGGTGGATGCACTGCTCCTCATTATCAAAACATTGTTTTAACAGTGTTTAAAAATAGCTTCGTCACTCCCCGCCGCAGTCCCTTTTATGACTTTAAACCGGAGTCAGACCCAGAGTCAGAAGACACTGTTGCTCGTGAAACACCTCCACAACGGACGTTATTCTTCTTCTGCGGTTCAATGTACGCAACCGGATGTGCCCGGACTAGTGCCCGGAGCAGGACGATCGGTTGTTCTGGAGAACAGCTGTTTACGTAACTATTACGGGATTTTCAGTGATCTCGTTGAGCCCCGAGATTACAATAAAACACAACATTCTCAGCAATGGCTGAACTGTTTGTTTAGAACCGTCAGGGCTTCATAAACAAGGTAATGACGCAGATACACACCAAAAAACAGCGTTAATAGGAACTTCCGGTCTAGTTCCGCTTTAAAAACCACATTAACAATGTATAGAGTGTATTTTATGATTAATTTAATGTTAGATTCATTGAAAAAAAAAGTGCTTTTCCTTCAAAAACGAGTACATTTCTATGTGATCCTAAACATTTGAATGGTAGTGTATCTGCATTAAAGCTGAACATTGTGTACATCTCTGCAATTATCTAAAGGAAAATTGAGATCCTGCACGCCGTTAATCAACAAAAATGTCAATGAACCAATCACTTGAAGTAAAACCATTTACATTTGTTGTCATCATACATAGCTGAGCCAGTACAAAGACAATGTACAGTATAGAGTATAAATCAATCAAGGCAGCATGACGTGACTGCATCAAATTCATCTTCCTGAGCGAAGACCCTGTTGTTTCTGTGCAGGGCTAAATACTCAGAGTTATTAGCGGGGAGGTTGTCCGTGGACAGCTGCCAACAATGGAGGCGTAAAGAGAAGAGAGGCCTCATTAAGAGTCGTCTCATCACACTGCTGCAATTAAGTGCGCTTTAGCAGCTTTCCAGCCTTTCTGCGCGGACCGATGAGAAGAAGACGAGGCAGTGGGTGAGGGTGAGAGTACGAAAGGCATTCTTCTCTGTAAGGGCGTAAAAACAATATAGATGTATATTCTCTCTCTCCGTCTCTAATTATCTTGTCAACGCCTAAAAGTGGTATTTAGCATAACGCTCGTTTTAATCACCCCGTGTTGTTGATATTCATACATAACTGCCTTTTTAGTGCACCGCGTCTCAGATGAGCGATTTTTAAATTCTATTTCATATGCAATAAAACGTCCGCAGCCTCGGCAGGTACTCTGCTTCACGCAAGGATTCATGGCAGCCGATCTTGGTGTTAAAGCCGTGAATTAGCATCTAAATTACCTCAGACTCGCAGTTTGAACTCGATAACGAAACCTCAAAGAGACGTCTTTGAGGTTTCATCTTTCCATGTGTGAGTATAACCTGTGTTTTGTGGACTTGGTGTTGTGGACTTTTTCAGTCTTTAAGTCGATCTAAGAGCTCGGATATGAGATCAACGCCATTGTATCTTCTGTATTTGCACATATCCCAAGTCATTTAGGATTTGCTGAGCTTGGAACGTGGCGTTTGGAAGTATTATTATTATTATTATTATTATTATTAGGGATGCACCGACCCACTTTTTACACTTCGGATCCGATCTGTGTTCGATCTACAAACACAACGCAAGGTTTTGGGTCCTAAAACACCGTTTCTGTTTGGAAGGACGCTAAATCATTGATTTAATTATTTGGCATTTAAAAAAAATAATAAATTGTCGACCAAGTTCACGTGATAACGGCCAAAAGCCGGCATGTCCTGGCTAACGTAAACCCTGGCTAACCCCGGCTGGAATTGTGTTTTCCTGGTTAACTCCTGGTCATTAATGCTAGCCTGCTAGCTGGCTGTAAACTGTGGAAAGGATTTTCCTGAACTGAGATGTACATCATTACTCTGTCTCATTGAGACCCGCTTCCGATCAGGAAATCCATTCCACTTTTTGCAGCCAGCTAGCAGAGCAGTCAGGGAATCTCTACAGTTGGATCAGAAATTTACGATCCGTGAATTACGTCTGTATCGGAACCCGATACCTAAACTGGATCGGATCGGCCCCATCCCAAATTATTTTTATTACTTTAGAGCTGAAACAGTTAATTGATGAATCAATTACTCAATCACTTACAACTATTTTGATCATCGATTCATCGGTTTGAAGCTTTTTTCTCGATTAAAACCAGATTTCTGATTGTTTTAGCTTCTTAAATGTGATTATTTTCTTGGTTTCTTTGCTCCACATAAACAAAGAAATCAGTCGTCAAAACATTGTCATTTCCAGGTTTGACAAACACTGATTAACCTGCAGCTCTAGTATCAGCACATATCCTCGGTCATTTACCAGGTGAGAAGCATCTAATAAATAAAAGAAGCTTTATGGAAATTGTCGAGCTCGGAACGCAGCATTTGGAAATATCATTGTTATTATTATTATTATGACTTCATTCATCATACCTGCACATTCTCAGACTGAACTCTTGACGTTATCCTATTCACACAGATTAACATTTTCCGTAGCAAACCAGACCAAACGTACGCGTAAACAGAGTCGCTCTGTAATCTAATGAAAAACAAAAACATGTCAATCCAAGTGCAGCATGCTGATGTTGTTGTTTATTTTGCCACGCTAACAGAACCGTCGTACGCTAGCTCCCAGCTCACACTTGTGACCGCCATCATAGCGACCCGTCGTCGTAGCTCGCGCGTCACCTGTCACGTTCGCGCTCATTTCAGTCGGCTTTAACATCGGACGGATATCAGAGACGAGAGTGTGGAGTCGGAAATCCCCACAGCAAAACGTGATCGCAAATGTTTCATGAGACGGGAGACACCGAGCGTGTAAATAAATGATTAGCAGTACATCTGCTCCAAAAAACAAGCCCCTTATTTATTCAAAAGAGAAGAGTTGTAAATATCCCTAATCTCGCATGTAATTAACAATCAGATATGTTTATTTGCTCTGCGGCCAAATCTGCCCCCAAAGCTTCTCTGAAAAGATCTTTATCGGAGCTGATGCCAGACAGAGAAAAGATAAAGAAGTTCGATGAAGGAGGCCCCAGGGTTCTTATCGGATTCTCCCGAGGTGGAGGTGGTTGTACGCAGGCAGTCGGTAAATCGAACTGTTTATTTAGGGCTGAAACGGTTGCTTAATTAATCTACTATTTTGAGGCTTTTTTCATGATTAAAACAAGATTTCTGCTCGTTTTAGCTTCTTAAATGTGAATATTTTCTTGGTTTCTTTGCGCCGTATAAACATAGAAATCATTAAAATTTAATAATTTTCGTTTGTGGACAAAACGAGACATTTGAGATCATCATAATTTCCGCGTTTTATTAATATTCTCTACATTTTCTGACATTTTACGGACCAAATGATTAATCAGGAAAATTTAATCTGTATTATTGTCTATTGAAAATGACTCTACTTTACCATAATGTATTAATATGAAATCAGTTTGAACAGTTTGACGCACTTCTAGGCTGTATATTTTTTAAATTGATTGGGTTTCTGAGGTTGGAGTTTATACTTTGTATCCCAGGTTTGAAGGTTGCCTTTTAATCTACAATGGGAATTAATTGGACTAAAGTGCACGACATCCAACAGAAAACAAGGCAAACGTCTCTGTTTATTTTTTGTGAGTGGAAACATGTAATTTGCTTGAATTTTGAGTGTTTTGTGTCACACGTCTGCAATTTTAGCTCCATCACAGCTTTGCTTTCAGCCTTTTTTCTACTTTTTAGTCTCACTCTCACCTTTCACCATGAAATATGTGCTCTGAAAAGACAACTGACTGCAGGCTCAGGTGTTTTCATGAAAGAGAGAAAAGCTTTTCTCTCTTGAATTTAACAGCCTCATAATATGAACACTGTGTCTCAGTGTCTAACAGTTTGGGTCCAGACAGTTGTAGCACAAAAATAAAAAAATAAAAAAAAGCCAGGGAACATTAAGTCAATAAATTGTTACGGAAGAGGATTAGGGCCACACAGGAAAAAATATTTGAGTTTTGAATTTAAACTCAGAAATCTGAGAATAAAGTGACAATTCTTTTTTAAGAGTTTTTAAGTCAGAATTCTGAGTTTAAGCTTAGAATTTTGAAAATCTGACTTTAAAACTCATAATACTGACTTTATTCTCATAATTCTGACTTCAAACTCCGACTTCTTAAATTTTGACTTTAAATCTATAAAGTCAGATTCTAAAGTCAGAATTCTCAGAATTATTAGTTCAAACTTAGAATTCTGAAATTCTGACTTTAAAACTCATAATTCTGACTTTATTCTCAGAATTCTGACTTTAAACTCCGAATTCTGAAATTCTGACTTTAAAACTCTAAAGTCAGATTCTTTAAAGCTCAGAATTCTGACTTTGTTCTCAGAATTTTGACTTAAAACTCAGAATTTATGACTTTGAACACAGAATTCTGACTTTAAACACAACTTTAAAACAATTTAATTCTAACTGTAAATTGTTTTGCCGATATCAGGGTCGCTGTTATTATCTCGGGCTTGGAGCTGGCCACTCAGGTTTTATTGGTATTTGCATTTAAGTGAGACCTAAATGCAGCTTCAGTAGTGGTTCTAAACTAAACTAAATTAAACTAAACCTCTCATCACTTTGTCTTGACTCTTTTGACATCTCCAAAAACACAGATTCTGTCCATGATGCATTTTCTGAAGTTCTTCACTTAGTCATTGTGTGAGTTGTTGTTTCTTATTTCCCCTGCAAAAGTCAGATTATTTATCATTTTACATAAAACTGTCCACAGAGACTTTAATGCACATATCTTATCATCTCCAGCTGCAATTTATATGATATTACGGGGTGAAATGGAGCAGTGTGAAGTATTAACAAAGCTTTGACTTGTCAAACTTATTGTTGAGCTGTCTGATACCAGCTTATATTGTAAGTAATTGACCTAATTTGATGGAAAATGATGTGTACAGACGCCATAATGTTCAGTTAAATTGACCTCGTCTCTAACAACTGGAGAAGATTGGAGTCCTAAAAAGTCGGGAGTTCATTATTTAGTCCATTACCGCCGCTCGTCTCGTCTTCTGTGCTCCGTTTCCTCCTCTTCTTTCACACTTTATTTGCTCCATTTGCCTTTTTTCTCCGCTCCCTCGGCTCCGTCTTTCGCCTCCTGATGTAATCGGAGCTGTCAAAAGCACTTGAAGTCTCTGTACTGGGGCCATCGTCCTCCACCTCCTCCTCCTCAATCATCTCAGGGCCTCCCCAGTTTTCTCTCCGGGTTCCATATCGTGGGTACAGTTCTGGTTCAGTCATAACTGCTTTATCAGCGGCGATAGCTCTCTTCATCACAAGATTAAACTGGTGGTGGTCAGTTCTCTGAACCCCCGTCTCCTCTGAATGCTCCCCTGGGCGATGTGAGTGCTGCGTGGACTCTTAAAAGTGCACTTTTTTGTGACTTATATGCATTAAATGAGTCCTTTTTATCTCACTTTTGCATCTCCTAATGGTGTGTGTGTTGTTTGTTCATCAGCAGCACAATCATCTCCGTAATGACAATGGCATCATTATTACACCATCATAACTGATTTCTCTTTAATTTCCTTGTACGAAAAGCATTTGGGCAAGAGCTCAAAAAGTGTGCGATTTCTCCACCACTAAATCAGTAAGATTTGTGGCCAGTGTTATATTTTAATAAATGTCTTGAACTGCAGCCGTTTGTGTGTCACGGACGGCGACTTGATTTAAAATCCCCTCTCCTCCCTCTCAGCTCAGTTCATTGATCCGTCGGCATTTCACAACCGCAGCATTTCTGTGCGGAAGAAATATCAACCAAAGTCGTACGTCGTCGTTAACCAACTTTCTTTTCAAGTTCTTGTTATGTTTTGGTGGGAGATGACGAGGAAATGTAAAACAACAGCCTGCAAAAGGAGCAGCAATATTATAATAATACAAATGGATTACACGGGAAGGCCGATTTGGCTCCGACAGAGTGCGAACGATTGTGTTTTTTTCTGTGAGACAAGGATTTAGATTGGATGTAATGATGCAAAGCCGCAGAGGAACTGTGATGTAGAAGACGGAAAAGAAATACACAGGAAGTAGCGCTGTTAACGACGTTGACGCACAACGCGTTTCCATGACGACTGACCGGAAAAAGACGCACGTTGACGACATGTTTACGCGACGTCCCGATTGTTAAAGCGAGTCTCTAAAGTGACGCTAAACTTTAAAAACACGTATGCAGTACACGGGTACGCTGGTTATTTGTAGCGCTCCTAACTGGTAAATGGTGCTCACGTAACCAGTACTATTATTTTTTTTTATTTTTTTTTAAATAGTGCCATGTTTCCGCGACGACTGGCGGGAAAAAAGACGCACTTTGACGTCATGTTTACGCGACGTCTCTAAAGTAAGACGTTAATGCGAGTCTCTAAAGTAACGCTAACCTTTAAAAACAGAGGCACACATACGCAGTACACAGGTACGCTGGTTATTTGTAGCGCTGCTCTTTTCGTTTAATAAACACCGCTAAAGTAGCTAACAGAGCTAACTGGTAAATGGTGCTCCCGTGACCAGTACTACTTTTTTTTTTTTTTTTTTTTAATAGTGCCAAGTTTCTACGACGACTGACGTGAAAAAAAACGTCGCACGTTGACGTCATGTTTACGCGACGTCCCGATTGTTAAAGCGAGTCTCTAAAGTAACGCTAACCTTTAAAAACAGAGGCACACATACGCAGTACACAGGTACGCTGGTTATTTGTAGCGCTGCTCTTTTCGTTTAATAAACACCGCTAAAGTAGCTAACAGAGCTAACTGGTAAATGGTGCTCCCGTGACCAGTACTACTTTTTTTTTTTTTTTTTTTTAATAGTGCCAAGTTTCTACGACGACTGACGTGAAAAAAAACGTCGCACGTTGACGTCATGTTTACGCGACGTCCCGATTGTTAAAGCGAGTCTCTAAAGTAACGCTAACCTTTAAAAACAGAGGCACACATACGCAGTACACGGGTACGCCGACGGGCGCTAAAGGAGCTAACGGTGCTAACTGGTAAACGGTGCCTCGTAATCACGCGGCATGTGTTATAACGCACGTTGGCACAATTACTACATTTTTGAATTCAAAAGTCCGAGCCAGGTAGCATCGGTAACTTTCGGTTCTTTTTGGTGATGCTACGTTTTTTTTGGATACTTGATGAAAAGCGACAAAAAAAGTCAATGTAAAGTTTACCGAGGTCAACCATTTTGATAATTGATTTTATCGGTTTGAAGCTTTTTTTTCTTGATTAAAACAAGATTTCCGATTGTTTTAGCTTCTTAAATATAGTGAATATTTTCTGGGGTTTCTTTGCTCCATATAATTAAAGAAATCATTAAAAACTGAATCGCTTTGGTTTGTGGACGAAAACAAGTCATCACTTCGCAGCCCTTTCCTCAAAAACCGTCTCAAAAACACCTGTTGTTGGAATCTTTTCTGCAACGGTCTCGTTGGATGTAGCGTGCTAGCATAGCGTCTTAGCACGCCGGATTAGAGTGCAGAGGGAGGTTAAACGGCAGTTTGATTGATGCATCACGATCCAGTTTGTTCGGGCTGTTCAATGTGACTGATGCTACTTTCCTTATAATATCTTTGAAGTTAATAGATTTAGACCACGATTGAGCGTCGCCACACGAGACGCCATCAAAATATTTGCCTGCTGTACGCGGATGAGATGTGACAGGCTGCAGATTCTGTGGTTTTAAAATTGTGATTGTCGTCGCGGTGCATCGCGAGAGGGTAACCTTGTTTTTCTCTCTCTCTCTCTTTCGCTCGTTGTTATCGAATTAATTACCTTTCATCGCTCGTCTCGGGCTCGTTCCACGACTTCCTCAGCCTCACATTAGGCGACCCACGGGCTGACCGCTGTGCCTCCATCCTGTGGCTCTGCAAATTACGCTTTGTGCCAATTTGGGAGGTTCAGCGCCACACAGACACACACACAGACACACACAGCATAGTTCTGCAGGGTTCCACTCTCAATGGTCCCGTCACCGATCCGCCTCCTCTCCGCTGATACGAGCCGACATCTGACCTTTAATGACCTCGCGCCCAGAGGTTAGCGAGGCTGTCTAATGAGAGGGCTCCTCTCTGCAGAGTCCGTGTCAAACCTGCACAATAAAAAAAAAAAATAAATAAAAAACATACACACCTCATTAGCATGATGCTAATTAGCCACCGTGCAGCGGGGTGTCATGGAGAAGCAGGAGCGCAGAGATGGCATGTTTACCGCCGTCATCAAAGCATTCTTAAGCCACCGTTTGTGTGAAACGTGTGCTTTTTTTCCCCTTATTTTTCTTCCTTTGGCCTTTTATGGTTTATAAGTGGTGGCGTTGGCGAAATTAATTCTGTTGACGTCTTGTTTTGAAAAGTCTCTTCAGTCTGAGTGTTTGTTTTGAATAATTATTCTTCACTTTTAAAAAGGTAGTAAGCGCTTCTCAGTGCCACTAAACGCCAGACTGGTGAAGTTAAACCTCATTTAGCTGCGTCTTACACTTGTTATTGTGGTTTTTCTGAGAGAAAACACAGACTTTGAAGCTGAAGCTGAGATGACATCATCCATATTTATATTGATCCCTTTATTTGACTGTTTTTGTACCTTTTAAATTATCCTTTTGGCCACCATTTAGTTGTTTTTGGCACAGAGAAACTCAGTTGTTCTGTTGTACACATACGTCTTTCTTTTCAAGGGTAAACTGAGATTAAGATTGGGAGGATTAAGAGCTGATATTAGAGCTCTGGTGGTATGTATTTTGACCTTTTTTTGGTGGATATTGTTATGGATATTCATCACAACATACATTATTACCTCAAGCCTCTGTACATAGACGAACTACCTTTTAACAGAAGAAGAAGAAATC
Source organism: Microchirus variegatus (assembly GCF_963457635.1). Taxonomy (NCBI): domain Eukaryota; kingdom Metazoa; phylum Chordata; class Actinopteri; order Pleuronectiformes; family Soleidae; genus Microchirus; species Microchirus variegatus. The sequence continues at coordinate 25,847,028 of NC_139814.1, read as the reverse complement.
TATGACACAACCAGAATTCAAAGATGTGCGTCCATGTGCCTAGACAGGTTGGGGTGAAAGGAAGGTGAAAAATGGGGGCCAGAAAGGGGAGAGAGAAAGGACATAAGGGGTCTGCCTGTACAGATGTTTTGTCAGCCTTTTTGTGTCTTATGTGTTTTGTTTACCCATTTTAAAGAGAGAGAGAGAAATAACTTTTTTGTGGGTCTTTTTGGACCAACCTTTTTTTTTTCCAAAACATTTGTTAAATTTTGGACAACATGATTTAGTATGAGGTTTTTGTCAAATTTCGGACAAACTTTATTTTTTTCAAAAAAATTGCCAAATTTTTAACGACATAGTATAGTATAACGTTTTTGTCAAATTTCGTCCCAAAATTTTTTTTCCAAAAAAATGCAAATTTTTTGACGACATAGTATAGTATGACGTTTTTGTCATATTTTGGACCCAAAAAAAAAATAAAATAAAATTTGTCAAATTTGGATGTCATCATTTTTTGGTATGACGTTTTTGTCAAATTTTTGACAGCATTTTTTTCCCCAAATTTTTTTTCCAATTTTGTACGACATACTATAGTATGACGTTTTTGTCACATTTTGGAACAAAAATGTTTTTTCGAAAAAAAATTGTTAAATTTTGGACGACATAGTAAAGTATGACCTTTTGGTCTAATTTTGGCCAGAAAAAATGTTTCCATAAAATTATCAAATTGTGGACGACATACTATAGTTTGACGTACCAAATTTTTTTTTTTTTTTTTATTTGTCAAATTTTTCGCCTGATGTCATAATATTCTGAATAAGGAAGTAGCTTAACACCTAAATCTGTGGTTTTATTATCATTGTCTAGTTTGACTGCAACATTTAAAACAATCTAAATAACTTTTTTTGTTTTCGTACGTACTTAGCTTACGTTTCCAAATCACCCTTTTTGTCGTTTTCTCTAGGGGCCAGAAACGTAAGATTGAAGAAGCTGGAGAGGAGGATGATGATGAGGAGGAGAAGAATAAACAATTTGCTGACGAGTCCTCCAAAGACTCCATGGAGGAGGAGGAAGAGGAGGAGGAGGAGGAGGAAGGCAGCAGCTCAGAGGCAGATGAGATGGCTGCAGCACTGGAGGCAGAGCTCAATGACTTCATGTGAAGCCGCTGAGTCACGGGGAAAATGACCAAAAAAACACAAAAAAATCCCAGTCCTGGTACCTGAAATTTATTTTTCTGAGTTGGTGTGTGTGTGTGTGTGTGTGTTTGAGAGTGTGTGTGAGCCCTGTGTGTGTGTGTGTGTGCTTTAATGCAAATGAATGTCCTGTACATAAATATCTTGTCGCTGTGTAAATAAACACCTAGTTTTTGTTTTTGTAGCATTGATATATAATTGTCTTTTGGCATTTTATTGTAACATAAACTGTAGGAGACGACAGGCGATGATTTTTTTTTTTTTCTTTCTTTTTTTTGGATTGTTTTAACTGTTTTCTATTCCAAGTTTTTACAAAACGAAGAGAAAAATGATGAAAACGATGAAGCGTCGTCACATGCCAAAGACTTTGGAGGGAGTTAGGGTTTTCGGCCGCGGCGTGCAGCTCAATGTTTTTACACTTTTGATTTTTCTTTGTTTGGGCTCGTAAATCTGCGACCTGCAGATCCTGACATCTGAATGTGGGGGGTTTTTTTTCTCCTCGGTGTAAATTATGACTAAAGACATTTTTCTAATCACCAGATCCAGCTCGACAGTGTCCTAAAGTTCAGACAGACACACATTCCGACCTTCGACTCCTGTCTTTTTATCAAATCTCTAATCATCTCGCATATCTTCAGTGTTCAGTAACTATGCATATATTTCTTTATTTTCCTCCCTCTCGGTTTAAAACTAAATGATGAAAAAGTGCTTTGACTGTTTAACACTGGACAGCAGGAGCATTAAAGACGTCCCTGAACACAACTCTGCTGAGACGTAGACGTCCAAACACACTGCTTTTAACACTGTTTGCTGTTATATATATATATATATATATATATATATATATGTGTGTGTATATATTTATGTATGTGTATATATACATGTGCATATGTATGTGTATATGTATGTATATATACATGTATGTGCATATGTATATGTATGTGTGCATATGTATGTGTGCATATGTATATATGTATTTGTATGTATATGTGCATATGTATATATATGTATGTGTATGTATATGTGCATATGTATGTAAATGTGCATATATATGTATGTGTATGTATATGTGCATATATATGTATGTGTATGTATATGTGCATATGTGCATATGTATGTATGTGTATGTATATGTGCATATGTATGTGTATGTATATGTGCATATGTATATATATGTGCATATGTATATATATGTGTATGTATATGTGTATATATATGTATGTGTATATATATGTATATTTGCATATGTATGTGTATGTGTATGTATATGTGCATATGTATGTGTATGTATAATATGTGCATATTTATATATATGTATGTGTATATATATATGGATATATGCATATGTGTGTATATGTATGTATATATGTATGTGTATGTATGTATGTATATATATGTATATATATGTATACATGTATGTATGTATGTATGTATATATATGTATACATGTATGTATATATGTATCCACAGCAGAAAAATAGAGTGATTACAGATCTCCAAACTAATATTTTTGGACCCTAACTCCAAAAAAGTACTTTTTAAAAATCAAAAAATCAGGCAAGAAAACATCAAACCGTTTTTAATGTTTTCATGGTGATAAAGTAACTAGTAAGCAGGACTCGCTGGTGAATCGTGTTTTTTTTTTGTTGTAAACGACGCCTGAGGCGGTGAACGCACATCGTGGGTTTTCTGGGTAAAAAAAAAAAAGATCAGCAGCTTCCGTGAGAAAACCTAGCGGCGCATTAAGCGCTAACGTCCGTTAGCGTCTGCGTGTGGAGTCAAAGGCACTGAGTCTGTTTTTATAAGTAATGTTTGGTTCAGATAAGAGTTTTCGACGTCTTCGTCTTTTCCTCACCTCTCTTCATTGTTAGTGTTCATTGTGGCTCTGATGTATTTGTACATTTTCCTACTTGACCCCAGAAGACAAATAGATACTTTGATTAAATAAAGATGTTTCTAAGTAACTCAGAGGAGTCGAGAGCTTTTCCTTTTCCATTCCAACACGGCGAACAATGCGGTACAGTGACGACGTGTCTTTTTTTTCAAATACGATGGTATTATCATATTTCTACTAGGTTTTAGCTTTGTGCTAATTGTGAAAAATGTGCCTGGGACTTAAGGGAGGAGAAATTCCCTTAGCAAGCTGGAAATTACTGGAAATATTCTCTCCCTGCCGCAAAACTGAGTTTTTGAGTTGTTTTTGTTGGTGATCAACGAGCATCATGACTTGTAAGGCAAGAATAGGTAAGCTAGTGAATATTTTTGAGTATTTTTCAGTATTTATTATTTATTTATATTCAATATTTACCACTTTTCTGCATTAATATGGTATTTTGTGAGTCCTCCTTGTGATGCGTACATGACGTTGAAGCTCCAATGTTGATATTTATATGGGGTGACATAGCTGTCACAAAGATCGTGAGAATTTTTTTTTATTTTAATATTATTTTTTATGTGTATTTATTATATATTTTATATCTTTTAACATTTAAACTGTAATTTGTTGACGGTCCCTAAATGAGATAGCGGTAGTTAAGAGCCATTATCTTTCCATGGGAGTACCGTGAGAGTACGATTCAACATTTTTTAAAATAAATTTTTCTGATGTAAATATTAGCATTTGAACGGTAATTTGTTGATGGTCCCTAAATGAGACCGCTGTAATTAAGAGCCGTTACCTTACCCCATATATTTAGCCCTTTCTAAGGTTATTCCATGGCTAAATCATACCTAAAATGATGGGGATAAAGGTATTCGTTGCGTTCACTAATGTATCGTAACATGTCAAATTTAAATTGTTTCTTTATGGTTTTGTTTGAATTTTGTGTTATTTTGATGGAAATCTGTGAAAATTAACCTCCTTTTAAAAACACCAACATTTTGACAATTGTGAGAGTACGATTCAAGAAGTTACGACTTTTAAAAAAAAAAGTGTTTTTTAATTTTTTTGGATGTAAATATTAGCATTTAAACGGTAATTTGTTGACGGTCCCTAAATGAGACAGCAGTAGTTAAGAGCAGTTATCTTTCCATGGGTAAATCATACCTAAGACTTATTTTATGGGGTAAAAATCCTTTCGTTGCGTTCACTAATGTATCGTAACAGGTCAAATTTGATTATTTCTTTTATGGTTTTGCGCTTTGCTTTTTGTTTTATTTTGACGGAAATCTGTCGGAACATTAACCTCCTTTTAAAAACCACCACATTTTGACAATTGTGAGAGTACGATTCAAAGCGTTACTACTTTTTAAAAAAAAAGTGTTTTATTCATTTTTTTTTTTTAATGTAAATATTAGCATTTAAACGGTAATTTGTTGACGGTCCCTAAAGGAGACTGCGGTAGTTAAGAGCAGTTATCTTTCCATGGGTAAATCATACCTAAGACTTATTTTATGGGGTAAAAATCCTTTCGTTGCGTTCACTAATGTATCGTAACAGGTCAAATTTGATTATTTCTTTTATGGTTTTGCGCTTTTGCTTTTTGTTTTATTTTGACGGAAATCTGTCGGAACATTAACCTCCTTTTAAAAACTGCATCGACGAAGAAAGAAGAAAACACGACCACCGGCTGCTGGCAATTTAAACGTTCTTCCCAAAGACGATAATAATGAACATAAAAAAAACACTGAATCATATTTCAGCAAAGGTCCATTAGCTTCCTCCTCCTCTTCCTCTTCTTCTTCTGTGATGTTTACCGTCACAATCCTAATGTGCACGACACCATCAGACGTAGTATTCGCTTAATGGATTCTGTGACACGGAAACCACAGCAGCACAGCCATTAGGGCTCTGTTCCATCGTCGCTAAACCAAACTGAGGGAGAGGAAAAAAAAAAAAAAGAGAAGAAGAAGAAGAAGAAAAAGCCTCGTCTTTCTGTTTCTTCTGCTTGTTATGACACGTGTCTCATTATCGCAGGACAACGCGCGACTCATCGGTTTTGCAATTTTAAGACGCAGGAGGGAAAAGAAGAAGAAGAAGAAGAAGAAGAAGAAGAGGGAGCAGAGGAAGCAGAAAACAAACAGAATGTGATTCTGGAGCCAAATTTGTCCGTTTAATGGGAGTAAATTGTTGTGACGTCTGAGGCGTCTGTTGTCGGCGAAGGAGAAAGAAAGACTGTGTCTGTGTCGTAACAGGATAATAATAAAAATAATAATAATAATAATAATAATAGGTCATCAGGTGAGAGGCTGGAATAACAGCGAGATAAATCACAGTTTATTAGAAGCCAGAAGAAGAAGAAGCTCGCTCTCCTTTGCATGTTTTAGATCAGGGGTGTCAAACTGGCGGGCCGAGGGCCACATGCGGGCCCCCCCCCCCAATCGATTACATGCGGCAATTCCAATTCCTACCTTAACCCTCAAGCTCAACCCTTAATCTTAACTGACCCTCAAAACCAAGTGTTGAGGTGTTATCTTGTCACTTAGAAATGGGACACCCCTTAAATGCAGACACGTCTTCAGACTGTAGGGGGCAGAATATTTTAGGAATTAAAGGTGCATTATGTAATAAATCATAAAATCCTCCTAATATGTCACAGAGACTCAGGAATAATGTTCATATAACAAACTGAACTCACCAACAACAACAGTACAGACAAAATATTTGCGTTATTAAAAAAAATGGGTTTTTTTGCAGACTGCAAATCATGTTTATGTTTTGAAAATCACGTTTTGGCGTCATGTGGCGCCACCTACCGCCGTCTACCAATCATCGCAGTCAGTAGAGTCTCAGCTGCCGAGCGACCACGGGTTGCCAGTTACGTCAAAAAACAACGAAACCTAAAAGACCTCGGTATTTTTGAATTTGCATGCAGTAACCGTTTTTGGCCACATTCTTACATATGGCGCCTTTAAATGCATCATATACAACATTCAGTTACATATATAAATACACTTGTTTTGGCCCGAGCCACGAATGGCACAAATTTTAATTCTAATTGTCCACACTTTTATTTATGTAATTTAAAATAAATGTCAGTTTTTTTATATTAATACATTCATTTTGCATCATAAATAGTATTATTAAGTATACGTGCGATATCGTGATGCAGTGTTGTGAACAGTTCCCTGTAATGTTCCCTCTTGACCACAATAGATGCACATCGGCCCCCAGGTCATTTGAGTTTGAGACCCCCTTGTTCTCGATGGTTCCTTCCTCCGGCACACCGGAAACATGTAAAACATGGAGAGCGGGAGGTCGCAGAGGAGCAGGACCGAGGACGTCGATGTCTTCTCCGCGGCGTAAAAAAAACACAGCGGTGCGATACGCAGATATACGGCAATAATGTAAGTATTTATCGCACGCTGCAGTTTTACGTTTAAGTTTGAATTTTTATTTCTGCACCTCTTGTGATTTTAGATGTTTGTTTTGTTTTCTCCTGCAGAAAGTTTGAGTGACAGCTGCACGGACACCGGACGCGAATCCCTGAAGTCTGGAAAGTAATCGACGAGGAGGTGAGATCTTTGTTCCTCCTGTGATGTCACCACAAGTGTCTTCGTCCATGGTTGACTGCTTCACTGTATGAGTGTGTGTGTGTGTGTTCTTGTACTTGTGCCATACTGAGGAGCAGTGAGGGTTTTTAACCAACAAAATGAGGTCATTTTTACAGAGTGAGGACATTTTGGCCGGTCCTCACTTTGTTTTCATTGAAATCACTTCCTGAGGTTGGTATAACATGCTATACTCAATTTGTCAAAAAAAATAATTCACATTTTGGACGACATAGTATAGTATGATGTTTTTGTCAAATTTTGAACCAAAAATTTTGGGTCAATTTTTTTTTGTCAAAGATTTTTTTCTAATTTTGGACGACATAGTATAGTATGACGTTTTTGTAAAATTTTGGAGCAAAAATTTTTGTAAATTTTTTTTTTTCAAATTTTGGACGACATAGTATAGTGTGACGTTTTTGTCAAAATTTGGAGCAAAATTTTTGTCAATTTTTTTTTCAAATTTTGGAATACAGTATAGTATGACGTTATTGTCAAATTTTGGAGAAAACATTTTTGTCAATTTTTTTTTAAATTTTGGACAACAGTATTGTATGACGTTTTTGTCAAATTTTGAACCAAAAATTTTGGGTCAATTTTTTTTTGTCAAAGATTTTTTTCTAATTTTGGACAACATAGTATAGTATGACGTTTTTGTAAAATTTTGGAGCAAACATTTTTGTCAATTTTTTTTTTCAAATTTTGGAATACAGTATAGTATGACGTTATTGTCAAATTTTGGAGAAAACATTTTTGTCAATTTTTTTTTTAATTTTGGACAACAGTATTGTATGACGTTTTTGTCAAATTTTGGTACATAAAAAAAAAAAAAACTAAAAGTTTTGCTCTGGGGCTCCACCTGCAGACATATTGTACATGTGCAACCAGTAGTTCTTTGTAGATGTCATTCATGAAGTAGATATTTGTAATTGTGTTGATTTATAAAGTGGAAATGCTGGTCCTCACTTTGTCAGCAACCCGGTCCTCAGTATGCAGCAAGTACAAGAATGTGTGTGTGTGTGTGTGTGTGTGTGTGTGTGTGTGTGTGAAGCCTGAGTATTGATGATGAAGTATTGACTTTTTGTGAAGCCTCAGAGACTCTGAGTTTTGCCATTTATCTGACCTTCTGCTCCAGGTTTGAGCTTCAAAGCGTCGAGCGAGTGTTTCTGCTCATCCAGAGAAGTCGTATTCATACACGTACAAATACACGAGTGTAGGTTTTTGACTTAAACTAAAGCCACCGACGCCTCTGCTCTCCGGTAAATGAATACGTCGTCGGGATGTTTTCGTTTCTTCGAGAGCAGAATGAGCCGTCTGGCTTTGGCAGAGGAGATTTCTTCTGTGTTTTAAAACGGAAATAAAAGCTATAAGATTCAGCATTTTTACAACAGAAAACATATCCGACCAACCACACAAATGTCCTTACTTTTCGAGCTAAGCTCATATAGATGCATCACAGCAGTGTTTCCCAACACTGGTCCTCTGGGAACGCGACCATGCCATGTTTTAGATGTTGCCCTGCCCCAAAAACACCAGATTTTTTTTTTTTTTGTTAATTTAAATTTTTTTTCTTTCAAAAGTTGAAACATTACGGAGCTCCCGAAGTGACATGAAGAAAAAAAAAATAGACGAAAAATAATAAAAAAAAAAAGTCAATTTTTTTTCGTCTTTTTTTTTTAAATCTCGACTTTGAAACTCGAGATTATAAAAAAAATAATAATTATAATAATATTTTTTTTTTCATTATTTTTTTTACTCATGTCACATTTTTGAAAAAAAATATATATTAATTTTTTATTCATTGATTTATTTTTAAAGATAACATTTGAAACATTATTATTATTTTTTACATAAAATGTAAACATTACTTTGTTGGGGGGGAAAAAGACAAAAGTTGAAACATTCAATTTTTTGGAAGAAATTTGACAGAAGTTGAAAGTTGAGCTTGAATCAGGTGTTTTTTTTTGGGAGCACGGCAACATGTAAAACATGTCAGGGCAGAGTTCACTGAGGACCAGGGTTGGGAAACACTGCATTACAGCATATATTTGAAATAGAGAAACGTTTGTGTTCTGCTTCTTGTCAGAAGAACGTCACAATAATAAAACCCAACAAGCTTTTTCATGAACAAGCTGCACAAATCTCTACGTTTTCTCCCACCGAGTATAGATTATATCGGCGTATCATCTACAGTCGGTGTCTGAGTGAGCATGCTCTTACTTCTGGGTTTTCGTAGCAGGCGGCAAACCTAATGTTTTCACTTCTAAACGAACCCGTACCATGGTACAACGTGATAAAAACTGACTTATTTTCCAGTTCAGTCGGGGAAAAAAGGTAGATATGAGTCATTTTTGGAGCAGAAATAACGTGTTGAGTGTTATTCTTCGTGTGAAGCTTTCTGGACGCCGTGCAGCGACTCGTTCAAGCGGAACTCTGAGCTTTCAGAAACGGCGTTTTGAATGCGGCTTAATTACAGTACAGTATGTACAAAGTCCCCAGATCTGCCTCTGCTCAGTTTGGCGATAAATAATCGTCTCGTGTGTGAGGAACGCTGACGCGTGACGTTTGTTTTCCCAACGTCTCGTGTCGCGCGAGTGCTTCTCGCGTGACCGAAAACATCCACGAACGTCGATTAGAGGAGACGTGTCAGAGTACAGCAGAGCCTCCGCAGGTTCAGTATCCACAGTTTAATCTGTTAACTTATCATGGAAGGGTAAAACCAGGAGGTTAATTCATTCTCCTTATCTCCTATAAGCCAGATTACAATAAATCTCCTCAGAGATTGTTGCAGCAGCAGCAGAAACAGCAGATACTTCATTTGCTCCGTCGTTACATGACACGCGCTCGCAGCCCGTGTAATCCTTCAAAACTGTAATGAAGTAGTTGTCGTTGGAAAGTCCAAAACACAAAAAACGCCGGCGTGATAATCCATCATCTGCGGTTCTAAGTGTCAGTTTAGATAATTGCATCAGCTCAGAGCTGCGTAACGAAGCGCGATAAATCAACGCAAAAAAGGTGCAGTTTGACCGAGCGACGGCACAAAACGTCGTTTTAGAGTAACGTCGTACAGTAACTGACGATGGGATAGAGACGGTCCCGATCCACAGATTTACTCAATAAATGAGTTTTTTTATAGACTCCAGAGGTTAATGAGGTAAAGTGTTTTTTATTAAAATGTGTAAATCTAAAGGAATATAGGATAAATCCAGGAAGTTCTCATTTAACTGTAATATTACACTTTTCATGGTGTGACACTGATTGGTTAATGATGTTGATGTTCTTTTCTTTAAATAATATGCTTTTTTAGAATTAGCTTTGCTTTAAAATGAGACTCGAATCTGGGCAGTGTTTAAAAAAACAGGCAGAGAAAAAAATCTCGGAAAAATAGACCGCGAGGAAAAAAATCTTGGAAAATCAGACCGCAAAATTTTTTTTTCTAAAAGCATACTTTGAAAAGAAAATCTTGTAAAAACAGACCGCGAAGAAAAAATCTCAGAAAAACAGAGTGCGGAAAAAAATCTCGTAAAAACAGACTGCGAAAAAAAATATTGAAAAACAGACACCGAAAAAAAAACAGACCCTGAAATTCTCGGAAATACAGATCGTGAAAAAAAAGAATCTCGTGAAAACAAACCAGAACAAATATCTGGTAAAATCCGAGCCTAAAGTGTTTTACACTGTGGTTATTAGAAGTTCGTCAGCTCTTAAAGATGAAAATAAATCCTCAGATCTAAATGTTTGTCCACTTTTCTGGCTCACATGTTTCTCACAGACCTGAAGCATCAGTTCTGACCCACAACATGAACCAGAATCGCAGCCTTCTGCTGATCCTGACGCTGTTTTGTGCTCCGTGTGCTCCGGGCTTGATTTCTGCAGCTCGTCCTTTTTGAAAACATCACAGGCTTTTAGAGGATTTTATGTTGTGCAGGCAGATTTTTTATGGCTCTGCGTTGCTATTATCAACTGTTTATGTAACAGGGAAAATTCAGGGCTGTGCGAAGAAACAGAAACGCCGACTCAGCAGGTCCGTTCATCCTCGAATTGTCAACGTGATTGACAGACATAAATAAACATGATTTTTCTCCTTATCTACAGAACGTGCAGCTGAAAAAGGACAATGACGCTCTGCTGCACCGAGGCTTCTGTTGTAGAACGACGTGGGACGTGGACGTCCTCATGCACAGAAGAAACACTGACTTTGAAATCTGCCTTGTTGTCACTGCTCGTTCACGGAGGGAACTGTGAGAAATCAGCCGAATTTCATTCAATTCATTAGATTAAAAAAAAAAAAACAATTAAGAATGGGAGTTTACATGTTCTCCCTGTGTAGAAACCTGAAAAAAATCTCATAAAAACAGACCCTGAAAAAAAATCTCTTAAAAACAGATCCCCCCCAAAAAATCTCGTAAATGCAGACCCCCCCAAAAAATCTTGTAAATAACAGACCTGAAAAAATTATCTCGTAAAAACAGATTCGGGGATAAAAATCTCGTAAAAACAGATTCGGAAAAAAAATCTTGTAAAAACAGAACCTGAAAAAAATTATCTCATAAAAGCAGATTCCGGTAAAAAATCTCGTAAAAATCGATTCGGTAAAAAAATCTTGTAAAACCAGAGCCTGAAAACAAATCTCGTAAAAACAGACCCCCCCCCAAAAAAATCTCGTTAAAACTGAGAAAAAATCTCGTAAAAACAGAACCCAGAAAATTAAGTCTCGTAAAAACAGATTCAGAAAGAAATCTCGTGATAACAGATTCGGGGAAAAATTCTCTCAAAAACAGACCCCCCCCCCATTTTATCTTCGTAAAAACACCCCCCCGGAAAAAAAAAATCTCGTAAAAACAGAACCCGGAGAAAAATCCCGTAAAAACAGACCCCGAAATGTTTTTGATGAAAAACAGACCCCCCAAAAAATCTCGTAAAAATGGACCTGAAAAAAATTATCTCGCAATAACAGATTCGGGAAAAAAATCTCGTAAAAAACAGATTCAGAAAGAAATCTCGTAAAAACAGACCCTGAAAGAAAATCTCTCAAAAACAGACCCCCCGTAAAAAACACCTCCCGAAATAAAAATCTCTCATAAAAATATTTTTTTCCGTAAAAGATCCCAAAATAATCTCAGAAAAATAGACCCAGTCGGGCAAATCGTACATTGTGTTACTTTAATAACAGTCCTACACCAAACAAACTTCTTGGAATATTTTCATCTGTCACTGCTGCTCCCCAGTTACTGTGTTGTATGTGTGTGTCTGTGTGTGTCTGTGTGTGTTTGTGTGTGTCTGTGTGTGTCTGTGTGTGTCTGTGTGTGTCTGTGTGTGACTGTGATCACTGATGTGGAAGACGTCTTCTTCTCTCCTGTCCTGACAGCTTCACGATGAGACAACAGTGTCTTTTGTCCCTTGTTTTGTGTTTTTTTTTTGTTTGTCTGTGCTTTACAAAGACAGACTTCACAGACTGGAGGCTGGATCCACAGGATCTGAATCAGGCAGATCAGCAATATCATGAGTCATGTGTTGTACAGTCCGACACAAATGTGTTTCCATTTTTTTTTACAATCCACGAGTTAACCACACTTCCTTCTATGATGATGGTTTAATTATACGAGCTGATATCCAATGAGAAAGCATTTTTGCATCTGCAGGGGTTATTGGTTTACAGTAAACACACATTTTATGACTCTTCCATGTATCGGCAGCTTCGTAATGGATGAATGCTTCGTTTCCTGTCGTCCATTATCCCAATGGAAAAAGTGCTTTGTGAGGAAAGAGGACATTGTATACAGTGAGAGGAGACGTCGTCGGAATGTCTATTGAACATGGATTTTATTTTTGTTTGTGGAACGTGTAATCAAGGCAAACGTCTAGTCATAGTATAGTATGACAAAACTTCATACTATACTATGTCGTCGACCTCAATATTATACTACACTATTTCGTCCAAAATCTGACCATTTTTTTGAAAAAAACCATTTGGTCCAAAATTTGACAAAAAGTCATACTATACTATGTCGTCCAAAATTGGTAAATTTTATTGATATTTTTTTTTAGCCCAAAATGTGACAAAACGTCATACTATACTATGTCGTCGACCTCAATGTCATACTACACTATTTTGTCCAAAATCTGACCGTTTTTAAAAAAAAACATTTTGGTCCAAAATTTGACAAAAAGTCATACTATACTATGTCGTCCAAAATCGGTAAATTTTCTTGAAATTTTTTTTTTAGCCCAAAATGTGACAAAACGTCATACTATACTATGTCGTCGACCTCAATATCATACTACATATTTCATCCAAAATCTGACCGTTTTTTTGAAAAAAACCTTTTGGTCCAAAATTTGACAAAATGTCATACTATACTATGTTGTCCAAAATTGATAAATTTTGTTGAAATTTAATTTTTAGCCCAAAATGTGACAAAACGTCATACTATACTATGTTGTTAACCTCAATATCATACTACACTATTTTGTCCAAAATCCCACCGTTTTTAAAAAAAAAACATTTTGGCCCAAAATTTGACAAAAAGTCATACTATACTGTCGTCCAAAATCGGTAAATTTTCTTGACATTTTTTTTTTAGCCCAAAATGTGACAAAACGTCATACTATACTATGTCGTCGACCTCAATATCATACTACACTATTTCGTCCAAAATCTGACAGTTTTTTTGAAAAAAACATTTTGGTCCAAAATTAGACAAAAAGTCATACTATACTATGTCGTCCAAAATTGATAAATTTTGTTGAAATTTTATTTTTAGCCCAAAATGTGACAAAACGTCATACTATACTATGTCGTCGACCTCAATATCATACTACATATTTCATCCAAAATCTGACCATTTTTTTGAAAAAAAATATTTGGTCCAAAATTTGACAAAAACGTCATACTATACTATGTCGTCCAAAATTGATAAATTTTGTTGACATTTTTTTTTTAGCCCAAAATTTGACAAAACGTCATACTATACTATGTTGTTAACCTCAATATCATACTACACTATTTTGTCCAAAATCTGACCGTTTTTAAAAAAAAACCATTTTGGTCCAGAATTTGACAAAAAGTCATACTATACTATATCGTCCAAAATCGGTAAATTTTGTTGAAATTTTATTTTTAGCCCAAAATGTGACAAAACGTCATACTATACTATGTCGTCGACCTCAATATCATACTACACTATTTCGTCCAAAATCTGTCCATTTTTAAAAAAAAAAATATTTGGTCCAAAATTTGACAAAAACGTCATACTATATATGTCGTCCAAAATTTGTAAATTTTGTTGACATTTTTTTTTTTAGCCCAAAATGTGACAAAACGTCAAACTATACTATGTCGTCGACCTCAATATCATACTACACTATTTCGTCCAATATCTTACCGTTTTTTTGAAAAAAAACATTTTGGTCCAAAATTTGACAAAAAGTCATACTATACTATGTCGTCCAAAATCTGTAACTTTTCTTGAAATTTCTTTTTTAGCCCAAAATGTGACAAAACGTCATACTATACTATGTCGTCGACCTCAATATCATACTACACTATTTCGTCCAATATCTTACCGTTTTTTTGAAAAAAACATTTTGTTCCAAAATTTGACAAAAAGTCATACTATACTATGTCGTCCAAAATCGGTAAATTTTCTTGAAATTTTTTATTTAGCCCAAAATGTGACAAAACGTCATACTATACTATGTCGTCAACCTCAATATCATACTATACTATTTCGTCCAAATTTTGACCATTTTTTTGAAAAAAAATGTTTGGTCCAAAATTTGACAAAAACGTCATATTATAATATGTCGTCCAAAATCGGTAAATTTTCCTGAAATTTCTTTTTTTAGCCCAAAATGTGACAAAACGTCATACTATACTATGTCGTCGACCTCAATATCATACTACACTATTTCGTCCAATATCTTACCGTTTTTTTGAAAAAAAACATTTTGGTCCAAAATTTGACAAAAAGTCATACTATACTATGTCGTCCAAAATCGGGAACTTTTCTTGAAATTTCTTTTTTAGCCCAAAATGTGACAAAACGTCATACTATACTATGTCGTCGACCTCAATATCATACTACACTATTTCGTCCAATATCTTACCGTTTTTTTGAAAAAAACATTTTGTTCCAAAGTTTGACAAAAACGTCATACTATACTGTCGTCCAAAATCGGTAAATTTTGTTGAAATTTTTTTTTTAGCCCAAAATGTGACAAAACGTCATACTATACTATGTTGTCAAACTCAATGTCATTCTACACTGTTTTGTCCAAATTCTGACCATTTTTTTGAAAAAAAATGTTTGGTCCAAAATTTGACAAAAAGTCATACTATAATATGTCGTCCAAAATCGGTAAATTTTCTTGAAATTTTTTATTTAGCCCAAAATGTGACAAAACGTCATACTATACTATGTCATTCTACACTGTTTTGTCCAAATTCTGACCATGTTTTTTGGGCCTTTTTGCCTTTTATGATAGTATAGTGGAGAGAGACAGGAGTCTGGAGATGGGGAATGACACGCAGGAAAGAACGCTTGGTGCAGGATTCGAACCAAGGTCACCTGCAGTGAGGACTACAGCCTCAGCATATAGGACAGGTGCTCTACCAACTGTGCCACGCTGCCCCGACTGCTTTACTGAAAGAAAAGTTTGGTCCAGAATTTGACAAAAACATCATACTATACTATGTCGTCCAAAATGGGTAAATTTTGTTGATATTTTTCTTTTGCCCAAAATGTGACAAAACGTCATACTATACTATGTCGTCGACCTCAATATCATACTACACTATTTCGTCCAAAATCTGGAAAAAAGAATTTGGTCCAAAATCTGACCATTTTTTGGAAAAACGTTTTTTTAGTCCAAAACTTGACAAAAACGTCATACCATACTATGTAGTACGTCATACTATACTATGTCTCCAAAATGTGACTATTTTTGGAGAAAAAAAATTTGGTCCAAAATTTGACATAAACGACATACTATACTATGTCGTCCAAAATCTGACCATTTTTTGGAAAAACGTTTTTTTAGTCCAAAACTTGACAAAAACGTCATACTATACTATGTAGTACGTCATACTATACTATGTCTCCAAAATGTGACCATTTTTGGAGAAAAGAAATGTGGTCCAAAATTTGACAAAAACGACATACTATATACTATGTCGTCCAAAATCTTACAATTTTTTGGAAAAACGTTTTTTTAGTCCAAAACTTGACAAAAACGTCATACTATACTATGTAGTACGTCATACTATACTATGTCTCCAAAATGTGACCATTTTTGGAGAAAAAAATATTTGGTCCAAAATTTGACAAAAACAACATACTATACTATGTTGTCCAAAATCTGACCATTTTTTGGAAAAACGTTTTTTTAGTCCAAAACTTGACAAAAACGTCATACTATACTATGTAGTACGTCATACTATACTATGTCTCCAAAATGTGACCATTTTTGGAGAAAAAAAATGTGGTCCAAAATTTGACAAAAACGACATACTATATATACTATGTCGTCCAAAATCTGACCATTTTTTTGAAAAACGTTTTTTTAGTCCAAAACTTGACAAAAACGTCATACTATACTATGTAGTACGTCATACTATACTATGTCTCCAAAATGTGACCATTTTTGGAGAAAAAAAATTTGGCCCAAAATTTGACAAAAACGACATACTATACTATGTCGTCCAAAATCTGACCATTTTTTTGAAAAACGTTTTTTTAGTCCAAAACTTGCCAAAAACGTCATACTATACTATGTAGTACGTCATACTATACTATGTCTCCAAAATGTGACCATTTTTGGAGAAAAAAAATTTGGCCCAAAATTTGACAAAAACGACATACTATACTATGTCGTCCAAAATCTGACCATTTTTTGGAAAAACGTTTTTTTAGTCCAAAACTTGACAAAAACGTCATACTATACTATGTAGTACGTCAAGCTATACTATGTCTCCAAAATGTGACCATTTTTGGAGAAAAAAATATTTGGTCCAAAATTTGACAAAAACGACATACTATACTATGTCGTCCAAAATCTGACCATTTTTTGGAAAAACGTTTTTTTAGTCCAAAACTTGACAAAAACGTCATACTATACTATGTAGTACGTCAAGCTATACTATGTCTCCAAAATGTGACCATTTTTGGAGAAAAAAATATTTGGTCCAAAATTTGACAAAAACGACATACTATACTATGTCGTCCAAAATCTGACCATTTTTTTGAAAAACGTTTTTTTAGTCCAAAACTTGACAAAAACGTCATACTATACTATGTAGTACGTCATACTATACTATGTCTCCAAAATGTGACCATTTTTGGAGAAAAAAAATTTGGCCCAAAATTTGACAAAAACGACATACTATACTATGTCGTCCAAAATCTGACCATTTTTTTGAAAAACGTTTTTTTAGTCCAAAACTTGACAAAAACGTCATACCATATTATGTAGTACGTCAAGCTATACTATGTCTCCAAAATGTGACAATTTTTGGAGGAAAAAAATTTGGCCCAAAATTTGACAAAAACGACATACTATACTATGTCGTCCAAAATCTGACCATTTTTTTGAAAAACGTTTTTTTAGTCCAAAACTTGCCAAAAACGTCATACTATACTATGTAGTACGTCATACTATACTATGTCTCCAAAATGTGACCATTTTTGGAGAAAAAAAATTTTGGCCCAAAATTTGACAAAAACGACATACTATACTATGTCGTCCAAAATCTGACCATTTTTTTGAAAAACGTTTTTTTAGTCCAAAACTTGCCAAAAACGTCATACTATACTATGTAGTACGTCATACTATACTATGTCTCCAAAATGTGACCATTTTTGGAGAAAAAAAATTTGGCCCAAAATTTGACAAAAACGACATACTATACTATGTCGTCCAAAATCTGACCATTTTTTTGAAAAACGTTTTTTTAGTCCAAAACTTGACAAAAACGTCATACTATACTATGTAGTACGTCATACTATACTATGTCTCCAAAATGTGACCATTTTTGGAGAAAAAAAATTTGGCCCAAAATTTGACAAAAACGACATACTATACTATGTCGTCCAAAATCTGACCATTTTTTGGAAAAACGTTTTTTTAGTCCAAAACTTGACAAAAACGTCATACTATACTATGTAGTACGTCAAGCTATACTATGTCTCCAAAATGTGACCATTTTTGGAGAAAAAAATATTTGGTCCAAAATTTGACAAAAACGACATACTATACTATGTCGTCCAAAATCTGACCATTTTTTTGAAAAACGTTTTTTTAGTCCAAAACTTGCCAAAAACGTCATACTATACTATGTAGTACATCATACTATACTATGTCTCCAAAATGTGACCATTTTTGGAGAAAAAAAATGTGGTCCAAAATTTGACAAAAACGACATACTATACTATGTCGTCCAAAATCTGACCATTTTTTTGAAAAACGTTTTTTTAGTCCAAAACTTGACAAAAACGTCATACTATACTATGTAGTACGTCATACTATACTATGTCTCCAAAATGTGACAATTTTTGGAGAAAAAAAAAATGTGGTCCAAAATTTGAGAAAAACGACATGCTATACTATGTCGTCCAAAATCTGACCATTTTTTTGAAAAACGTTTTTTTAGTCCAAAACTTGACAAAAACGTCATACTGTACTATGTAGTACGTCAAGCTATACTATGTCTCCAAAATGTGACCATTTTTGGAGAAAAAAAATTTGGCCCAAAATTTGACAAAAACGACATACTATACTATGTCGTCCAAAATCTGACCATTTTTTTGAAAAATGTTTTTTTAGTCCAAAACTTGACAAAAACGTCATACTATACTATGTAGTACGTCATACTATACTGTCTCCAAAATGTGACCATTTTTGGAGAAAAAAAATTTGTCCCAAAATTTGACAAAAACGACATACTATACTATGTCGTCCAAAATCTGACCATTTTTTGGAAAAACGTTTTTTTAGTCCAAAACTTGACAAAAACGTCATACTATACTATGTAGTACGTCATACTATACTATGTCTCCAAAATGTGACCATTTTTGGAGAAAAAAAATGTGGTCCAAAATTTGACAAAAACGACATACTATACTATGTCGTCCACAATCTGACCATTTTTTGGAAAAACTTTTTTTAGTCCAAAACTTGACAAAAACGTCATACTATACTATGTAGTACGTCAAGCTATACTATGTCTCCAAAATGTGACCATTTTTGGAGAAAAAAATATTTGGTCCAAAATTTGACAAAAACGACATACTATACTATGTCGTCCAAAATCTTACCATTTTTTGGAAAAACGTTTTTTTAGTCCAAAACTTGACAAAAACGTCATACTATACTATGTAGTACGTCATACTATACTATGTCTCCAAAATGTGACCATTTTTGGAGAAAAAAATATTTGGTCCAAAATTTGACAAAAACGACATACTATACTATGTCGTCCAAAATCTTACCATTTTTTGGAAAAATGTTTTTTTATTCCAAAACTTGACAAAAACGTCATACTATACTATGTAGTACGTCAAGCTATACTATGTCTCCAAAATGTGACCATTTTTGGAGAAAAAAAATTTGGCCCAAAATTTGACAAAAACGACATACTATACTATGTCGTCCAAAATCTGACCATTTTTTTGAAAAACGTTTTTTTAGTCCAAAACTTGACAAAAACGTCATACTGTACTATGTAGTACGTCATACTATACTATGTCTCCAAAATGTGACCATTTTTGGAGAAAAAAAATGTGGTCCAAAATTTGACAAAAACGACATACTATACTATGTCGTCCACAATCTGACCATTTTTTTGAAAAACTTTTTTTAGTCCAAAACTTGACAAAAACGTCATACTATACTATGTAGTACATCATACTATACTATGTCTCCAAAATGTGACCATTTTTGGAGAAAAAAAATGTGGTCCAAAATTTGACAAAAATGACATACTATACTATGTCGTCCAAAATCTGACCATTTTTTTGAAAAACGTTTTTTTAGTCCAAAACTTGACAAAAACGTCATACTATACTATGTAGTACGTCATACTATACTATGTCTCCAAAATGTGACAATTTTTGGAGAAAAAAAATGTGGTCCAAAATTTGACAAAAACGACATACTATACTATGTCGTCCAAAATCTGACCATTTTTTTGAAAAACGTTTTTTTAGTCCAAAACTTGACAAAAACGTCATACTGTACTATGTAGTACGTCATACTATACTATGTCTCCAAAATGTGACCATTTTTGGAGAAAAAAAATTTGGCCCAAAATTTGACAAAAACGACATACTATACTATGTCGTCCAAAATCTGACCATTTTTTGGAAAAACGTTTTTTTAGTCCAAAACTTGACAAAAACGTCATACTATACTATGTAGTACGTCAAGCTATACTATGTCTCCAAAATGTGACCATTTTTGGAGAAAAAAATATTTGGTCCAAAATTTGACAAAAACGACATACTATACTATGTCGTCCAAAATCTGACCATTTTTTGGAAAAACGTTTTTTTAGTCCAAAACTTGACAAAAACGTCATACTATACTATGTAGTACGTCAAGCTATACTATGTCTCCAAAATGTGACCATTTTTGGAGAAAAAAATATTTGGTCCAAAATTTGACAAAAACGACATACTATACTATGTCGTCCAAAATCTGACCATTTTTTTGAAAAACGTTTTTTTAGTCCAAAACTTGACAAAAACGTCATACTATACTATGTAGTACGTCATACTATACTATGTCTCCAAAATGTGACCATTTTTGGAGAAAAAAAATTTGGCCCAAAATTTGACAAAAACGACATACTATACTATGTCGTCCAAAATCTGACCATTTTTTTGAAAAACGTTTTTTTAGTCCAAAACTTGACAAAAACGTCATACCATATTATGTAGTACGTCAAGCTATACTATGTCTCCAAAATGTGACAATTTTTGGAGGAAAAAAATTTGGCCCAAAATTTGACAAAAACGACATACTATACTATGTCGTCCAAAATCTGACCATTTTTTTGAAAAACGTTTTTTTAGTCCAAAACTTGCCAAAAACGTCATACTATACTATGTAGTACGTCATACTATACTATGTCTCCAAAATGTGACCATTTTTGGAGAAAAAAAATTTTGGCCCAAAATTTGACAAAAACGACATACTATACTATGTCGTCCAAAATCTGACCATTTTTTTGAAAAACGTTTTTTTAGTCCAAAACTTGCCAAAAACGTCATACTATACTATGTAGTACGTCATACTATACTATGTCTCCAAAATGTGACCATTTTTGGAGAAAAAAAATTTGGCCCAAAATTTGACAAAAACGACATACTATACTATGTCGTCCAAAATCTGACCATTTTTTTGAAAAACGTTTTTTTAGTCCAAAACTTGACAAAAACGTCATACTATACTATGTAGTACGTCATACTATACTATGTCTCCAAAATGTGACCATTTTTGGAGAAAAAAAATTTGGCCCAAAATTTGACAAAAACGACATACTATACTATGTCGTCCAAAATCTGACCATTTTTTGGAAAAACGTTTTTTTAGTCCAAAACTTGACAAAAACGTCATACTATACTATGTAGTACATCAAGCTATACTATGTCTCCAAAATGTGACCATTTTTGGAGAAAAAAATATTTGGTCCAAAATTTGACAAAAACGACATACTATACTATGTCGTCCAAAATCTGACCATTTTTTTGAAAAACGTTTTTTTAGTCCAAAACTTGCCAAAAACGTCATACTATACTATGTAGTACATCATACTATACTATGTCTCCAAAATGTGACCATTTTTGGAGAAAAAAAATGTGGTCCAAAATTTGACAAAAACGACATACTATACTATGTCGTCCAAAATCTGACCATTTTTTTGAAAAACGTTTTTTTAGTCCAAAACTTGACAAAAACGTCATACTATACTATGTAGTACGTCATACTATACTATGTCTCCAAAATGTGACAATTTTTGGAGAAAAAAAAAATGTGGTCCAAAATTTGAGAAAAACGACATGCTATACTATGTCGTCCAAAATCTGACCATTTTTTTGAAAAACGTTTTTTTAGTCCAAAACTTGACAAAAACGTCATACTGTACTATGTAGTACGTCAAGCTATACTATGTCTCCAAAATGTGACCATTTTTGGAGAAAAAAAATTTGGCCCAAAATTTGACAAAAACGACATACTATACTATGTCGTCCAAAATCTGACCATTTTTTTGAAAAATGTTTTTTTAGTCCAAAACTTGACAAAAACGTCATACTATACTATGTAGTACGTCATACTATACTGTCTCCAAAATGTGACCATTTTTGGAGAAAAAAAATTTGTCCCAAAATTTGACAAAAACGACATACTATACTATGTCGTCCAAAATCTGACCATTTTTTGGAAAAACGTTTTTTTAGTCCAAAACTTGACAAAAACGTCATACTATACTATGTAGTACGTCATACTATACTATGTCTCCAAAATGTGACCATTTTTGGAGAAAAAAAATGTGGTCCAAAATTTGACAAAAACGACATACTATACTATGTCGTCCACAATCTGACCATTTTTTGGAAAAACTTTTTTTAGTCCAAAACTTGACAAAAACGTCATACTATACTATGTAGTACGTCAAGCTATACTATGTCTCCAAAATGTGACCATTTTTGGAGAAAAAAATATTTGGTCCAAAATTTGACAAAAACGACATACTATACTATGTCGTCCAAAATCTTACCATTTTTTGGAAAAACGTTTTTTTAGTCCAAAACTTGACAAAAACGTCATACTATACTATGTAGTACGTCATACTATACTATGTCTCCAAAATGTGACCATTTTTGGAGAAAAAAATATTTGGTCCAAAATTTGACAAAAACGACATACTATACTATGTCGTCCAAAATCTTACCATTTTTTGGAAAAATGTTTTTTTATTCCAAAACTTGACAAAAACGTCATACTATACTATGTAGTACGTCAAGCTATACTATGTCTCCAAAATGTGACCATTTTTGGAGAAAAAAAATTTGGCCCAAAATTTGACAAAAACGACATACTATACTATGTCGTCCAAAATCTGACCATTTTTTTGAAAAACGTTTTTTTAGTCCAAAACTTGACAAAAACGTCATACTGTACTATGTAGTACGTCATACTATACTATGTCTCCAAAATGTGACCATTTTTGGAGAAAAAAAATGTGGTCCAAAATTTGACAAAAACGACATACTATACTATGTCGTCCACAATCTGACCATTTTTTGGAAAAACTTTTTTTAGTCCAAAACTTGACAAAAACGTCATACTATACTATGTAGTACGTCAAGCTATACTATGTCTCCAAAATGTGACCATTTTTGGAGAAAAAAAATTTGGCCCAAAATTTTACAAAAACGACATACTATACTATGTCGTCCAAAATCTGACCATTTTTTTGAAAAACGTTTTTTTAGTCCAAAACTTGACAAAAACGTCATACTATACTATGTAGTACGTCATACTATACTATGTCTCCAAAATGTGACCATTTTTGGAGAAAAAAAATTTGGCCCAAAATTTGACAAAAACGACATACTATACTATGTCGTCCAAAATCTGACCATTTTTTGGAAAAACGTTTTTTTAGTCCAAAACTTGACAAAAACGTCATACTATACTATGTAGTACGTCATACTATACTATGTCTCCAAAATGTGACCATTTTTGGAGAAAAAAAATTTGGCCCAAAATTTGACAAAAACGACATACTATACTATGTCGTCCAAAATCTGACCATTTTTTGGAAAAACGTTTTTTTAGTCCAAAACTTGACAAAAACGTCATACTATACTATGTAGTACGTCAAGCTATACTATGTCTCCAAAATGTGACCATTTTTGGAGAAAAAAATATTTGGTCCAAAATTTGACAAAAACGACATACTATACTATGTCGTCCAAAATCTGACCATTTTTTTGAAAAACGTTTTTTTAGTCCAAAACTTGACAAAAACGTCATACTATACTATGTAGTACGTCATACTATACTATGTCTCCAAAATGTGACCATTTTTGGAGAAAAAAAGATTTGGCCCAAAATTTGACAAAAACGACATACTATACTATGTCGTCCAAAATCTGACCATTTTTTGGAAAAACGTTTTTTTAGTCCAAAACTTGACAAAAACGTCATAC
Source organism: Microchirus variegatus (assembly GCF_963457635.1). Lineage (NCBI taxonomy): Eukaryota > Metazoa > Chordata > Actinopteri > Pleuronectiformes > Soleidae > Microchirus > Microchirus variegatus. The sequence continues at coordinate 25,823,150 of NC_139814.1, read as the reverse complement.
TATACTATGTAGTACGTCATACTATACTATGTTTCCAAAATGTGACCATTTTTGGAGAAAAAAAATTTGGCCCAAAATTTGACAAAAACGACATACTATACTATGTCGTCCAAAATCTGACCATTTTTTGGAAAAACTTTTTTTAGTCCAAAACTTGACAAAAACGTCATACTATACTATGTAGTACGTCAAGCTATACTATATCTCCAAAATGTGACCATTTTTGGAGAAAAAAATATTTGGCCCAAAATTTGACAAAAACGACATACTATACTATGTCGTCCAAAATCTGACCATTTTTTTGAAAAATGTTTTTTTATTCCAAAACTTGACAAAAACGTCATACTATACTATGTAGTACGTCAAGCTATACTATGTCTCCAAAATGTGACAATTTTTGGAGAAAAAAAATTTGGCCCAAAATTTGACAAAAACGACATACTATACTATGTCGTCCAAAATCTGACCATTTTTTTGAAAAACGTTTTTTTAGTCCAAAACTTGACAAAAACGTCATACTGTACTATGTAGTACGTCAAGCTATACTATGTCTCCAAAATGTGACCATTTTTGGAGAAAAAAAATTTGGCCCAAAATTTGACGAAAACGACATACTATACTATGTCGTCCAAAATCTTACCATTTTTTAGAAAAACGTTTTTTTAGTCCAAAACTTGCCAAAAACGTCATACTATACTATGTAGTACGTCATACTATACTATGTCTCCAAAATGTGACCATTTTTGGAGAAAAAAAATGTGGTCCAAAATTTGACAAAAACGACATACTATACTATGTCGTCCACAATCTGACCATTTTTTGGAAAAACTTTTTTTAGTCCAAAACTTGACAAAAACGTCATACTATACTATGTAGTACGTCAAGCTATACTATGTCTCCAAAATGTGACCATTTTTGGAGAAAAAAAATTTGGCCCAAAATTTGACAAAAACGACATACTATACTATGTCGTCCAAAATCTGACCATTTTTTTGAAAAACGTTTTTTTAGTCCAAAACGTGACAAAAACGTCATACTATACTATGTAGAACGTCATACTATACTATGTCTCCAAAATGTGACCATTTTTGGAGAAAAAAATATTTGGTCCAAAATTTGACAAAAACGACATACTATACTATGTCGTCCAAAATCTTACCATTTTTTGGAAAAACGTTTTTTTAGTCCAAAACTTGCCAAAAACGTCATACTATACTATGTAGTACTTCATACTATACTATGTCTCCAAAATGTGACCATTTTTGGAGAAAAAAAGTATTTGGCCCAAAATTTGACAAAAACGACATACTATACTATGTCGTCCAAAATCTGACCATTTTTTTGAAAAATGTTTTTTTAGTCCAAAACTTGACAAAAACGTCATACTATACTATGTAGTACGTCATACTATACTATGTCTCCAAAATGTGACCATTTTTGGAGAAAAAAAATTTGGCCCAAAATTTGACAAAAACGACATACAATACTATGTCGTCCAAAATCTGACCATTTTTTGGAAAAACGTTTTTTTAGTCCAAAACTTGACAAAAACGTCATACTATACTATGTAGTACGTCATACTATACTATGTCTCCAAAATGTGACCATTTTTGGAGAAAAAAAATGTGGTCCAAAATTTGACAAAAACGACATACTATACTATGTCGTCCACAATCTGACCATTTTTTGGAAAAACTTTTTTTAGTCCAAAACTTGACAAAAACGTCATACTATACTATGTAGTACGTCAAGCTATACTATGTCTCCAAAATGTGACCATTTTTGGAGAAAAAAAATTTGGCCCAAAATTTGACAAAAACGACATACTATACTATGTCGTCCAAAATCTTACCATTTTTTGGAAAAACGTTTTTTTAGTCCAAAACTTGACAAAAACGTCATACTATACTATGTAGTACGTCATACTATACTATGTCTCCAAAATGTGACCATTTTTGGAGAAAAAAATATTTGGTCCAAAATTTGACAAAAACGACATACTATACTATGTCGTCCAAAATCTTACCATTTTTTGGAAAAACGTTTTTTTAGTCCAAAACTTGCCAAAAACGTCATACTATACTATGTAGTACGTCATACTATACTATGTCTCCAAAATGTGACCATTTTTGGAGAAAAAAAATTTGGCCCAAAATTTGACAAAAACGACATACTATACTATGTCGTCCACAATCTGACCATTTTTTGGAAAAACTTTTTTTAGTCCAAAACTTGACAAAAACGTCATACTATACTATGTAGTACGTCAAGCTATACTATATCTCCAAAATGTGACCATTTTTGGAGAAAAAAATATTTGGCCCAAAATTTGACAAAAACGACATACTATATACTATGTCGTCCAAAATCTGACCATTTTTTTGAAAAATGTTTTTTTATTCCAAAACTTGACAAAAACGTCATACTATACTATGTAGTACGTCAAGCTATACTATGTCTCCAAAATGTGACAATTTTTGGAGAAAAAAAATTTGGCCCAAAATTTGACAAAAACGACATACTATACTATGTCGTCCAAAATCTGACCATTTTTTTGAAAAACGTTTTTTTAGTCCAAAACTTGACAAAAACGTCATACTGTACTATGTAGTACGTCAAGCTATACTATGTCTCCAAAATGTGACCATTTTTGGAGAAAAAAAATTTGGCCCAAAATTTGACAAAAACGACATACTATACTATGTCGTCCAAAATCTTACCATTTTTTAGAAAAACGTTTTTTTAGTCCAAAACTTGCCAAAAACGTCATACTATACTATGTAGTACGTCATACTATACTATGTCTCCAAAATGTGACCATTTTTGGAGAAAAAAAATGTGGTCCAAAATTTGACAAAAACGACATACTATACTATGTCGTCCACAATCTGACCATTTTTTGGAAAAACTTTTTTTAGTCCAAAACTTGACAAAAACGTCATACTATACTATGTAGTACGTCAAGCTATACTATGTCTCCAAAATGTGACCATTTTTGGAGAAAAAAAATTTGGCCCAAAATTTGACAAAAACGACATACTATACTATGTCGTCCAAAATCTGACCATTTTTTTGAAAAACGTTTTTTTAGTCCAAAACTTGACAAAAACGTCATACTATACTATGTAGTACGTCATACTATACTATGTCTCCAAAATGTGACCATTTTTGGAGAAAAAAATATTTGGTCCAAAATTTGACAAAAACGACATACTATACTATGTCGTCCAAAATCTTACCATTTTTTGGAAAAACGTTTTTTTAGTCCAAAACTTGCCAAAAACGTCATACTATACTATGTAGTACTTCATACTATACTATGTCTCCAAAATGTGACCATTTTTGGAGAAAAAAAGTATTTGGCCCAAAATTTGACAAAAACGACATACTATACTATGTCGTCCAAAATCTGACCATTTTTTTGAAAAATGTTTTTTTAGTCCAAAACTTGACAAAAACGTCATACTATACTATGTAGTACGTCATACTATACTATGTCTCCAAAATGTGACCATTTTTGGAGAAAAAAAATTTGGCCCAAAATTTGACAAAAACGACATACAATACTATGTCGTCCAAAATCTGACCATTTTTTGGAAAAACGTTTTTTTAGTCCAAAACTTGACAAAAACGTCATACTATACTATGTAGTACGTCATACTATACTATGTCTCCAAAATGTGACCATTTTTGGAGAAAAAAAATGTGGTCCAAAATTTGACAAAAACGACATACTATACTATGTCGTCCACAATCTGACCATTTTTTGGAAAAACTCTTTTTAGTCCAAAACTTGACAAAAACGTCATACTATACTATGTAGTACGTCAAGCTATACTATGTCTCCAAAATGTGACCATTTTTGGAGAAAAAAAATTTGGCCCAAAATTTGACAAAAACGACATACTATACTATGTCGTCCAAAATCTTACCATTTTTTGGAAAAACGTTTTTTTAGTCCAAAACTTGACAAAAACGTCATACTATACTATGTAGTACGTCATACTATACTATGTCTCCAAAATGTGACCATTTTTGGAGAAAAAAATATTTGGTCCAAAATTTGACAAAAACGACATACTATACTATGTCGTCCAAAATCTTACCATTTTTTGGAAAAACGTTTTTTTAGTCCAAAACTTGCCAAAAACGTCATACTATACTATGTAGTACGTCATACTATACTATGTCTCCAAAATGTGACCATTTTTGGAGAAAAAAAATTTGGCCCAAAATTTGACAAAAACGACATACTATACTATGTCGTCCACAATCTGACCATTTTTTGGAAAAACTTTTTTTAGTCCAAAACTTGACAAAAACGTCATACTATACTATGTAGTACGTCAAGCTATACTATGTCTCCAAAATGTGACCATTTTTGGAGAAAAAAAATTTGGCCCAAAATTTGACAAAAACGACATACTATACTATGTCGTCCAAAATCTGACCATTTTTTGGAAAAACTTTTTTTAGTCCAAAACTTGACAAAAACGTCATACTATACTATGTAGTACGTCATACTATACTATGTCTCCAAAATGTGACCATTTTTGGAGAAAAAAATATTTGGCCCAAAATTTGACAAAAACGACATACTATACTATGTCGTCCAAAATCTTACCATTTTTTGGAAAAACGTTTTTTTAGTCCAAAACTTGACAAAAACGTCATACTATACTATGTAGTACGTCATACTATACTATGTCTCCAAAATGTGACCATTTTTGGAGAAAAAAAATTTGGCCCAAAATTTGACAAAAACGACATACAATACTATGTCGTCCACAATCTGACCATTTTTTGGAAAAACTTTTTTTAGTCCAAAACTTGACAAAAACGTCATACTATACTATGTAGTACGTCATACTATACTATGTCTCCAAAATGTGACCATTTTTGGAGAAAAAAAATTTGGCCCAAAATTTGACAAAAACGACATACTATACTATGTCGTCCACAATCTGACCATTTTTTGGAAAAACTTTTTTTAGTCCAAAACTTGACAAAAACGTCATACTATACTATGTAGTACGTCAAGCTATACTATGTCTCCAAAATGTGACCATTTTTGGAGAAAAAAAATTTGGCCCAAAATTTGACAAAAACGACATACTATACTATGTCGTCCAAAATCTGACCATTTTTTTGAAAAACGTTTTTTTAGTCCAAAACTTGACAAAACGTCATACTATACTATGTAGTACGTCATACTATACTATGTCTCCAAAATGTGACCATTTTTGGAGAAAAAAATATTTGGTCCAAAATTTGACAAAAACGACATACTATACTATGTCGTCCAAAATCTTACCATTTTTTGGAAAAACGTTTTTTTAGTCCAAAACTTGCCAAAAACGTCATACTATACTATGTAGTACTTCATACTATACTATGTCTCCAAAATGTGACCATTTTTGGAGGAAAAATATTTGGCCCAAAATTTGACAAAAACGACATACTATACTATGTCGTCCAAAATCTGACCATTTTTTTGAAAAATGTTTTTTTAGTCCAAAACTTGACAAAAACGTCATACTATACTATGTAGTACGTCATACTATCCTATGTCTCCAAAATGTGACCATTTTTGGAGAAAAAAGAATTTGGCCCAAAATTTGACAAAAACGACATACAATACTATGTCGTCCAAAATCTGACCATTTTTTGGAAAAACGTTTTTTTAGTCCAAAACTTGACAAAAACGTCATACTATACTATGTAGTACGTCATACTATACTATGTCTCCAAAATGTGACCATTTTTGGAGAAAAAAAATGTGGTCCAAAATTTGACAAAAACGACATACTATACTATGTCGTCCACAATCTGACCATTTTTTGGAAAAACTTTTTTTAGTCCAAAACTTGACAAAAACGTCATACTATACTATGTAGTACGTCAAGCTATACTATGTCTCCAAAATGTGACCATTTTTGGAGAAAAAAAATTTGGCCCAAAATTTGACAAAAACGACATACTATACTATGTCGTCCAAAATCTTACCATTTTTTGGAAAAACGTTTTTTTAGTCCAAAACTTGACAAAAACGTCATACTATACTATGTAGTACGTCATACTATACTATGTCTCCAAAATGTGACCATTTTTGGAGAAAAAAAATTTGGCCCAAAATTTGACAAAAACGACATACTATACTATGTCGTCCACAATCTGACCATTTTTTGGAAAAACTTTTTTTAGTCCAAAACTTGACAAAAACGTCATACTATACTATGTAGTACGTCATACTATACTATGTCTCCAAAATGTGACCATTTTTGGAGAAAAAAAATTTGGCCCAAAATTTGACAAAAACGACATACTATACTATGTCGTCCAAAATCTGACCATTTTTTGGAAAAACGTTTTTTTAGTCCAAAACTTGACAAAAACGTCATACTATACTATGTAGTACGTCATACTATACTATGTCTCCAAAATGTGACCATTTTTGGAGAAAAAAAATTTGGCCCAAAATTTGACAAAAACGACATACTATACTATGTCGTCCAAAATCTGACCATTTTTTCGGAAAAACGTTTTTTTAGTCCAAAACTTGACAAAAACGTCATACTATACTATGTAGTACGTCATACTATACTATGTCTCCAAAATGTGACCATTTTTGGAGAAAAAAAATTTGGCCCAAAATTTGACAAAAACGACATACTATACTATGTCGTCCAAAATCTGACCATTTTTTGGAAAAACGTTTTTTTAGTCCAAAACTTGACAAAAACGTCATACTATACTATGTAGTACGTCAAGCTATACTATGTCTCCAAAATGTGACCATTTTTGGAGAAAAAAATATTTGGTCCAAAATTTGACAAAAACGACATACTATACTATGTCGTCCAAAATCTTACCATTTTTTTGAAAAACGTTTTTTTAGTCCAAAACTTGACAAAAACGTCATACTATACTATGTAGTACGTCAAGCTATACTATGTCTCCAAAATGTGACCATTTTTGGAGAAAAAAAATTTGGCCCAAAATTTGACAAAAACGACATACTATACTATGTCGTCCAAAATCTGACCATTTTTTTGAAAAACGTTTTTTTAGTCCAAAACTTGCCAAAAACGTCATACTATACTATGTAGTACGTCATACTATACTATGTCTCCAAAATGTGACCATTTTTGGAGAAAAAAAATGTGGTCCAAAATTTGACAAAAACGACATACTATACAATGTCGTCCAAAATCTGACCATTTTTTTGAAAAACGTTTTTTTAGTCCAAAACTTGACAAAAACGTCATACTATACTATGTAGTACGTCATACTATACTATGTCTCCAAAATGTGACAATTTTTGGAGAAAAAAAATTTGGCCCAAAATTTGACAAAAACGACATACTATACTATGTCGTCCAAAATCTGACCATTTTTTTGAAAAACGTTTTTTTAGTCCAAAACTTGCCAAAAACGTCATACTGTACTATGTAGTACGTCAAGCTATACTATGTCTCCAAAATGTGACCATTTTTGGAGAAAAAAAATTTGGCCCAAAATTTGACAAAAACGACATACTATATACTATGTCGTCCAAAATCTTACCATTTTTTGGAAAAACGTTTTTTTAGTCCAAAACTTGCCAAAAACGTCATACTATACTATGTAGTACGTCATACTATACTATGTCTCCAAAATGTGACCATTTTTGGAGAAAAAAAGTTTGGCCCAAAATTTGACAAAAACGACATACTATACTATGTCGTCCAAAATCTTACCATTTTTTGGAAAAACGTTTTTTTAGTCCAAAACTTGCCAAAAACGTCATACTATACTATGTAGTACGTCATACTATACTATGTCTCCAAAATGTGACCATTTTTGGAGAAAAAAAATTTGGCCCAAAATTTGACAAAAACGACATACTATACTATGTCGTCCACAATCTGACCATGTTTTGGAAAAACTTTTTTTAGTCCAAAACTTGACAAAAACGTCATACTATACTATGTAGTACGTCAAGCTATACTATGTCTCCAAAATGTGACCATTTTTGGAGAAAAAAAATTTGGCCCAAAATTTGACAAAAACGACATACTATACTATGTCGTCCAAAATCTGACCATTTTTTTGAAAAACGTTTTTTTAGTCCAAAACTTGACAAAAACGTCATACTATACTATGTAGTACGTCAAGCTATACTATGTCTCCAAAATGTGACCATTTTTGGAGAAAAAAATATTTGGTCCAAAATTTGACAAAAACGACATTCTATACTATGTCGTCCAAAATCTTACCATTTTTTGGAAAAACGTTTTTTTAGTCCAAAACTTGCCAAAAACGTCATACTATACTATGTAGTACGTCATACTATACTATGTCTCCAAAATGTGACCATTTTTGGAGAAAAAAAATGTGGTCCAAAATTTGACAAAAACGACATACTATACTATGTCGTCCACAATCTGACCATTTTTTGGAAAAACTTTTTTTAGTCCAAAACTTGACAAAAACGTCATACTATACTATGTAGTACGTCAAGCTATACTATGTCTCCAAAATGTGACCATTTTTGGAGAAAAAAAATTTGGCCCAAAATTTGACAAAAACGACATACTATACTATGTCGTCCAAAATCTGACCATTTTTTTGAAAAACGTTTTTTTAGTCCAAAACTTGACAAAAACGTCATACTATACTATGTAGTACGTAATACTATACTATGTCTCCAAAATGTGACCATTTTTGGAGAAAAAAATATTTGGTCCAAAATTTGACAAAAACGACATACTATACTATGTCGTCCAAAATCTTACCATTTTTTTGAAAAACGTTTTTTTAGTCCAAAACTTGACAAAAACGTCATACTATACTATGTAGTACGTCAAGCTATACTATGTCTCCAAAATGTGACCATTTTTGGAGAAAAAAAATTTGGCCCAAAATTTGACAAAAACGACATACTATACTATGTCGTCCAAAATCTGACCATTTTTTTGAAAAAATTTTTTTAGTCCAAAACTTGACAAAAACGTCATACTATACTATGTAGTACGTCATACTATACTATGTCTCCAAAATGTGACCATTTTTGGAGAAAAAAAATTTGGCCCAAAATTTGACAAAAACGACATACTATACTATGTCGTCCAAAATCTGACCATTTTTTTGAAAAACGTTTTTTTAGTCAAACTTGACAAAAACGTCATACTATACTATGTAGTACGTCAAGCTATACTATGTCTCCAAAATGTGACCATTTTTGGAGAAAAAAAATTTGGCCCAAAATTTGACAAAAACGACATACTATACTATGTCGTCCAAAATCTGACCATTTTTTTGAAAAACGTTTTTTTAGTCCAAAACTTGACAAAAACGTCATACTATACTATGTAGTACGTCATACTATACTATGTCTCCAAAATGTGACCATTTTTGGAGAAAAAAAATGTGGTCCAAAATTTGACAAAAACGACATACTATACTATGTCGTCCACAATCTGACCATTTTTTGGAAAAACTTTTTTTAGTCCAAAACTTGACAAAAACGTCATACTATACTATGTAGTACGTCAAGCTATACTATGTCTCCAAAATGTGACCATTTTTGGAGAAAAAAAATTTGGCCCAAAATTTGACAAAAACGACATACTATACTATGTCGTCCAAAATCTGACCATTTTTTTGAAAAACGTTTTTTTAGTCCAAAACTTGACAAAAACGTCATACTATACTATGTAGTACGTCATACTATACTATGTCTCCAAAATGTGACCATTTTTGGAGAAAAAAATATTTGGTCCAAAATTTGACAAAAACGACATACTATACTATGTCGTCCAAAATCTTACCATTTTTTGGAAAAACGTTTTTTTAGTCCAAAACTTGCCAAAAACGTCATACTATACTATGTAGTACTTCATACTATACTATGTCTCCAAAATGTGACCATTTTTGGAGAAAAAAAATGTGGTCCAAAATTTGACAAAAACGACATACTATACTATGTCGTCCACAATCTGACCATTTTTTGGAAAAACTTTTTTTAGTCCAAAACTTGACAAAAACGTCATACTATACTATGTAGTACGTCAAGCTATACTATGTCTCCAAAATGTGACCATTTTTGGAGAAAAAAAATTTGGCCCAAAATTTGACAAAAACGACATACTATACTATGTCGTCCACAATCTGACCATTTTTTGGAAAAACTTTTTTTAGTCCAAAGCTTGACAAAAACGTCATACTATACTATGTAGTACGTCAAGCTATACTATGTCTCCAAAATGTGACCATTTTTGGAGAAAAAAAATTTGGCCCAAAATTTGACAAAAACGACATACTATACTATGTCGTCCAAAATCTGACCATTTTTTTGAAAAACGTTTTTTTAGTCCAAAACTTGACAAAAACGTCATACTATACTATGTAGTACGTCAAGCTATACTATGTCTCCAAAATGTGACCATTTTTGGAGAAAAAAATATTTGGTCCAAAATTTGACAAAAACGACATACTATACTATGTCGTCCAAAATCTTACCATTTTTTGGAAAAACGTTTTTTTAGTCCAAAACTTGCCAAAAACTTCATACTACACATTTTGGAGACATAGTATAGTATGACGTACTACATAGTATAGTATGACGTTTTTATCAAGTTTTGGACCAACAAAACGTTATTCAAAATTTCTTTCAGATTTTGGACGACATAGTATAGTATGTCGTTTTTGTCAAATTTTGGACCAAATTTTTATTTCAAAAAAAGGTCAAATCTTGGACGAAATAGTGTAGTATGACATTGAGGTCGACGACATAGTATAGTATGACGTTTTGGTCATATTTTGGGCAAAAAAAAAAAGATTCAAATGTTTTTCCGCTTTTGGACGACATAGTATAGTATGACCTTTTTGTCAAATTTTGGACCAAAATTGTTTTTTTTTAAATTGTCACATTTTGGACGACATGGTATAGTATGACGTACTACATAGTATAGTGTGACGTTTTTGTCAAGTTTTGGAACAAAAAAATGTTTTTCAAAAAAATTGTCCGATTTTGGACGACATAGTATAGTACAGGGGTCTGCAACCTTCAGGATGAAAAGAGCCATTTTGTCGTCTCTCCACCCAAATAAAATTCATTTGGAGCCGCAAAAAAACACACAAGATGGAGATAATAACACGTATAAAGTTTATTATACAGACAAACTAACAACATGTTCAGTTTATACCCAACCTCTTGAACCCTGTAGACCTGGTTCTTCCATTGTTTCATTGTTTGTGGCAAACTAAAGAAATAAAATGAACCCACTTTGAAATACATGAAGCAAATATTTGGATTGCATGTTGTTCATGCTCGAGAAAAAGGCATGTGGATCCAAAGATGGACAGGACGCATCCAAACATGTACCGAATATTGAATTTTACGTCGACGTTGGATGTGATGCACAAGATATTAAAACACTTTTATTTGTCGCCTTGATCTCTAAAGCTACAAGGAGCCACTGCAGAGTGGCTGAAGAGTGGCTCTAGAGCCGCAGGTTGCAGACCCCTGGTATAGTATGACGTTTTTGTCAAGTTTTGGACCAAAAAGATGTTTTTCTAAAAAAAATTCAGATTTCGGACGACATAGTATAGTATGTCGTTTTTGCCAAATTTTGGACCAAATCTTTTTTTTCAAAAAATGGTCACATTTTGGATGACATGGTATAGTATGACGTACTACATAGTATAGTATGTCGTTTTTGTCAAATTTTGGACCACACGTTTTTAAAAAAAAAACGGTCAGATTTTGGACAAAATAGTGTAGTATGATATTGAGATTGACGACATAGTATAGTATGACGTTTTGTCACATTTTGGGCTAAATAAAAAATTTCAAGAAAATTTACCAATTTTGGACGACATATATAGTATGACGTTTTTGTCAAAATTTGGACCAAAATATTTTTTTCAAAAAAATTGACAGATTTTGGACAAAATTGTGTAGTATGACATTGAGGTTGAAGACATAGTATAGTATGACGTTTTGTCACATTTTGGGCTAAATAAAACATTTCAAGAAAATTTACTGATTTTGGACGACATAGTATAGTATGACTTTTTGTCAAATTTTGGAACAAAATGTTTTTTTCAAAAAAACGGTCAGATTTTGGACGAAATAGTGTAGTATGACATTGAGGTCGACGACATAGTATAGTATGACGTTTTGTCACATTTTGGGCTAAAAAAGAAATTTCAAGAAAATTTACAGATTTTGGACGACATAGTATAGTATGTCGTTTTTGTCAAATTTTGGACCAAACTTTTTTTTTCAAAAAAATTGTCAGAATTTGGACAAAATAGTGTAGTATGACATTGAGGTTGACGACATAGTATAGTATGATGTTTTGTCACATTTTGGGCTAAAAAAGAAATTTCAAGAAAATTTACAGATTTTGGACAAAATAGTGTAGTATGACATTGAGGTTGACGACATGGTATAGTATGACGTTTTGTCACATTTTGGGCTAAATAAAACATTTAAAGAAAATTTACTGATTTTGGACGACATAGTATAGTATGACTTTTTGTCATATTTTGGACCAAAATGTTTTTTTCAAAAAAACTGTCAGATTTTGGACGAAATAGTGTAGTATGACATTGAGGTTGACGACATGGTATAGTATGACGTTTTGTCACATTTTGGGCTAAATAAAACATTTAAAGAAAATTTACTGATTTTGGACGACATAGTATAGTATGACTTTTTGTCATATTTTGGACCAAAATGTTTTTTTCAAAAAAATTGTCAGAATTTGGACAAAATAGTGTAGTATGACATTGAGGTTGACGACATGGTATAGTATGACGTTTTGTCACATTTTGGGCTAAATAAAACATTTAAAGAAAATTTACTGATTTTGGACGACATAGTATAGTATGACTTTTTGTCATATTTTGGACCAAAATGTTTTTTTCAAAAAAACTGTCAGATTTTGGACGAAATAGTGTAGTATGACATTGAGGTCAACGACATAGTATAGTATGATGTTTTGTCACATTTTGGGCTAAAAAAGAAATTTCAAGAAAATTTACAGATTTTGGACGACATAGTATAGTATGTCGTTTTTGTCAAATTTTGGACCAAACTTTTTTTTTCAAAAAAATTGTCAGAATTTGGACAAAATAGTGTAGTATGACATTGAGGTTGACGACATAGTATAGTATGACGTTTTGTCACATTTTGGGCTAAATAAAACATTTCAAGAAAATTTACTGATTTTGGACGACATAGTATAGTATGACTTTTTGTCAAAATTTTGGACCAAAATGTTTTTTTCAAAAAAACGGTCAGATTTTGGACGAAATAGTGTAGTATGATATTGAGGTCGACGGCATAGTATAGTATGACGTTTTGTCACATTTTGGGCTAAAAAAGAAATTTCAAGAAAATTTACCGATTTTGGACAACATAGTATAGTATGATGGTTTTGTCAAATTCTGCACCAAACTTTTTTTTTCAAAAAAATGGTAAGAATTTGGACAAAATAGTGTAGTATGACATTGAGGTTGACGACATACTAAGTATGACGTTTTGTCACATTTTGGGCTAAAAAAAAAACTTTCAGGAAAATTTACCGATATACTATATATACTATACTATGTCGTGCACATTTTTTTTTTAAATTTCTGCTCCAAAATTGGACAAAAACGACATAGTATACTATGTCGTGCAGAAACTGCTGCAGGTGGAGACATCGCACTGACAGTCGGCCGAGCCTTTTTTCTTTTTTTCCCCTGGAAAGACAAATCTTCACAGCTCGATATGAGACTTGTTCAGACAGATGTTTTTGCAGTGTATAGATTTTCTTTCTCATTACACTTTGTCTGTTATAGGAAGCCGCACCGGCTTCTCTGTGTGTGTGTGTGTGTGTGTGTGTGTGTGTGTGTGTGTGTAAAACACAAAAGGATTGTAGGTTGTCAGCTTGGTTCTTCCTGAAAACCATCCAGCTGCTGCTTCTCCTGCTGCTGCTGCTGCTGCTGCTCTCTGAAGCCGAGAGGATTTCACAGTTTGACAAGAGGAGTCACATCCTGAACACAACAGCTTTTTCCATCGCTGACCTGTGACAGCTGACGGAAACACGTGTCCGACTGTTCCGTCGCGTTCCGTCGAGGCCGCAGAGACGACCGTCTCAAACCGAAGTGCCGTTGTGTTGTCGAGAGTGGGAATATATTCCCTCTGTTCATTTCCTCTTTGCACCACAGCGGCAGAGCACTTGTCAACTCGACCGAGACCAATGAAGAGAGAGGAAGGAAGGAAAAAAAAGATTGCGATTGGGTGAGATAACGCAAAGAAGGCTCTCCAGGAGAGTCGATGTTATTTACCTTCTATCTAACACACGGGAACAATCTACTTCCCCTGAGATAACACTGTTGTCCTCCTCACGTCCTCGCTTTCTCTCGACCTTATGTGCAGTTCCTTCAGACGTAAACACACACGGTAATCACCGTCACATCTCTGTTGTTGTTGTTGTTGTTGTTGTTGTTGACTCAAGTGGGCTCACTTTCCTGAACCAGAAGCATCATCATCGTCGTGTTTTAACAAAACAACGTCTGTGGAGAAAAGACTGTGAGCGTCAATTAGTGAGGAAGTGGAAATAAACAAAGACTGTTTCTGCTGATTTTGCTTTTTTTTGGTATCATTTTAGGCTGTTTGCGTTATGCTAATGCTAATGCTAATGCTAATGCTGCGCTCACGTGTGCATACATTTTCTGTGCAAACGGCTGACGGTCATTTTGTTGTCACGTGCTTTGTTTCTATATCATTTCGTCACATTTAGCTTCAAGCAATGCTTTAAATTCACATTTACACCAATATTTGTCAACTTATCCATATATTAAATTGTCAAATCTAAATATAAAATGTTAAAAACATAAATCTAAAAATAAATCTGACTTATTAGCTAAATATTTGGTTCCACCCAGAACATTTAGATTTAACATTTAGATATTATGAGAATAAAGTCTTAATCGCTCCAGAATAAAGTCATGATCTTTCGACAAGAAAATCGGAATCCTTCAAGAATATTTAAAATATTTAGCATTTATATATTCTACATTTAGGTGTTTCATTTATTTTAAAATGTAATAATTAACCAGTAGGTGTAACTTTCAATATTTAGATTTAACATAACATTTAATATATGTATAAATAAACAAATACTGGTGTAAATATGGAAAAACGTTGTTAAATGTAGCAAATGTTGACGTTACTTTCATCGTGAGCCACTTGACAAACAGCATCTCATGCGTTTCCTTAGCTTTTTCTACTTTATCGTCCACATGGAGGTCCACCGGGGGGCGCTGGTGCCAATCCCGAAAGGCAAAGTTTTGAGCATCCGATTCAAACTAATCCCCAAATCTGCATGTTTTTGGACTGTGGAACAAAACCAGAGAAAAACACAGAGGAAGAACATGAAAACATGCAAATTCCTCGGTCTCCACCATGATCGACACGTCCTCAAACTCAAACTCACTTCCTGTTCAAAGTCCAATGACATTTATATAAAGAGAGAGAGAGAGAGAGAGAGAGAGAGAGAGAGAGAGAGAGAGAGAGAGAGAGAGAGAGAGAGAGAGAGGAGAAAGTGCAGTTAATATAATCCATTAATCTAATGTATTCAGCTCCTTTTGTCTGATTTAATTTGACCATTATGGTTCATTATTGAACAATAAAAGTCCAATAATAGAAGCTTTCAAACGTTCTGCAGAGGAAACGCATTCTTTCACTTCAAGGAAATCCAGTGATTTAGGATTAAATCTCATTCATATGTTATTTGATTTTTTATTAATGTTATTTATAATGTTTTTATAATGTTTCCCTTTTATTATTTATTCACTTTTATTCCTGCTAAGATTCTCACCGACTGGAACTCCAATATTATTATGAGAATAAAGTCGTAATCTTATGAGAAGAAAGTCGTAATCTTCAGAGAATAAAGTTGTAATCTTTCGAGAATAAAGTCGTAATCTTTCCATAATAAAATTGCAATCCTTCGAGAATAAAGTTGTAATCTCACCAGAATGAGAATAAAGTCGTAATCTTTCCAGAATAGTTGTAATATCAGAATAAAGTTGTAATCTCTCCAGAATGAGAATGAAATCATAATCTTTCAAGAATAAAAGTCGCAATCTTCCAAGAATAAAGTCGTAATCTTTCAAGAATAAAGTCGTAATCTTTCAAGAATAAAGTCGTAATCTTTAGAGAATAAAGTCGTAATCTTTCAAGAATAAAGTCGTAATCTTTTGAGAACAAAGTCGTAATCTTTCAGGAATAATGTCGTAATCTTTAGAGAATAAAGTCGCAATCTTCCAAGAATAAAGTCGTAATCTTTCAAGAATAAATTCGTAATCTTTCAAGAATAATGTCGTAATCTTTTGAGAACAAAGTCGTAATCTTTCAAGAATAAATTCGAAATCTTTCGAGAATTAAGTCATAATCTTTCCAGAATAAAGTCGTAATCTTTCCAGAATGAGAATAAAGTCGTAATCTTTAGAAAATAAAGTCGTAATCTTTCCAGAATGAGAATAAAGTCGTAATCTTTAGAAAATAAAGTCGTAATCTTTCCAGAGTGAGAATAAAGTTGTAATCTTTCCAGAATGAGAATAAAGTCGTAATCTTTCCAGAATGAGAATAAAGTCGTAATCTTTCCAGAATGAGAATAAAGTCGTAATCTTTAGAAAATAAAGTCATAATCTTTCCAGAGTGAGAATAAAGTCGTAATCTTTCCAGAATGAGAATAAAGTCGTAATCTTTAGAAAATAAAGTCGTAATCTTTCCAGAGTGAGAATAAAGTCGTAATCTTTCCAGACTGATAATAAAGTCGTAATCTTTCCAGAGTGAGAATAAAGTCGTAATCTTTCCAGAATGAGAATACAGTCGTAATCTTTCCAGACTGAGAATAAAGTCGTAATCTTTCCAGAATGACAATTAAGTCGTAATCTTTGGAGAAAGACGGCCCTAATCGACCATCATAGAATGTACTGGACATTCGTTTATGTTTCAAAGTGAATCTCTACAGTTTTAAACCCAACAGAGGAAACACTGTTTCGTTCAGATTAGCAGGAATGTAAATAATCTGTGCGTGGGATTCTTTTTCTGACTCGTGTCTCATTCTCAGGTCTGAAAGGACACAACGAACAGGAAACTCTGATAACTGCAGGTTTAGCAGCTCGTTACTCACGGTACAGTCACTTCATTCTCTGACAGAGGGAGGAAGGAGGGAGGGAAGGAGGGAGGGAAGGAGGGAAGGAGGGATAATAAAGTCAAAGTATATTATGCAGCCACAGGGCTGATGCAGCAGCTCTGTATTATGGTGATCCATCAGTGTCTGACGCTCGTACAGTAGCGAGCGGCTAATAACGATATCAGCGTAACTCACAGTAAGTGGAGATTCGTTTGCGTTCGCGTTCCTGCTCTTGTTGGCGAAACGTTTCGTAGGGAAACGGGTGAAGAAAAAAAACAACAAAACAACCCGCCAAAAATAGCCGTCTGACTCGGTTAACGGTTAAATTAAACATGATTTTTTTCCACACGTCAAACTTCCCTTCTCGTTTCATCATGCACCTCCACGGGGGGAAAGGGTTCTGGAGAGAGAGAGAGATGAGCT
This sequence comes from Microchirus variegatus, assembly GCF_963457635.1. Lineage (NCBI taxonomy): Eukaryota > Metazoa > Chordata > Actinopteri > Pleuronectiformes > Soleidae > Microchirus > Microchirus variegatus. The sequence goes on along the minus strand of NC_139814.1, from coordinate 25,805,544 downwards.
CCAGGGAACGGCTGACAGATTAATAATCTCTGTCAGATGAGGTGAGGAGCCTGTGAAGACCCTTAACCTCCAGATTCAGGAAGAGTTACAGAGCGACACAAACAAAGACTGAAGAGAATGAATGAATCCTGATGAGTTTCCTTTTCCCCCCTCAAAAGTCCAATTAATTTCCCCTCACTTTTAATTAACGTTATCTTCATATTTGGTATATTTCGGAATAAAGATAAGACTTTTTTTCTTCCTTTCAGGTGCAGATACAGGCTTTTGCCGAAGGTTCGCGCCGACCTTCTCCATAATCTCGCAAATAATCTCTGCAGTTTCCTCCCTTTTTTGTTGGGATTATGCGTCGGGTTCGTGTGGGCGGAGCCTTTCAAAAACACACCCGGCTGACTGTTTTGTCCAAAACGAGCTGCCGTAGGAACACGACGGTGTTGACAAAGTGCAATAAAAGGCTTATTCTAAAGCTGCTAAAACCAAATTACGAGTATTTTTAAGAATTTATAATATACTCAAGAAAACCTCCCCTTTAACACGGAGCGTATCGCAGACGGCATGTTTGCCTCGGCGTAATTACGCGCCGGTTTGTGCTATCGTAAAAAAATTCCAACGGTTTCTGAAAGCTGAATGCGTGGTTATTACGGTAATTTGCTTCACTTGCAGGAAGCCAACGAATCAGCGTCTATGTCGAAAGTTGGAAAAACGCCCGTTTACATAAGTTTCCATTTTTTTACGCCTGTTTTTGCAACGCCGTAATTACGCAACGGTTTCCGAAAGCTGAGAAGTTGCGCGTCAAAGCGACTGTGTGGTTATTACGGTAATTTCACTCACGTTGTTGCAGAAAGACGGAGAATCGGCGTCTTTGTCTCCAGACAAGAAGAAAGTTGGAAATACGCAAGTTTACATAAGTTTCCATTTTTTTTTTCGTAATCTTCAGCGAATAACAGACGGCGCGTTTGCGCGAGCGCACTTTGCAACGCCGTAAATTACGCAACGGTTTCCGAAAGCTGAGAAGTTGCGCGTCAAAGCGACTGTGTGGTTATTACGGTAATTTCACTCACGTTGTTGCAGAAAGACGGAGAATCGCCGTCTTTGTCTCCAGACAAGAAGAAAGTTGGAAATACGCAAGTTTACATAAGTTTCCATTTTTTTTTCTCGTAATCTTCAGCGAATAACAGACGGCGCGTTTGCGCGAGCGCACTTTGCAACGCCGTAAATTGCGCAACGGTTTCCGAAAGCTGAGAAGTTGCGCGTCAAAGCAACGGTGTGGTTATTACGGTAATTTCACTCACGTTGTTGCAGGAAGACGGAGAATCAGCGTCTTTGTCTCCAGAGAGGAAAGAACTGGAAAAACGGCTGTAAGTTTTCCATTTTTTTGGCCTGTTTTCGCAACATTGAGACAAAAAACCCAAACAAAATGTTACTTTAAATATGTTTCACACTGTTCAGATTTCATGTACAACTACAGTGTTTTTCTACATAAATAATCTTTTGAGAATAAAAGTCGTAATCTTCAGCGCATAACAGACAATTTTAATTTTTTTATTTTATATAGGTTTTCCATTTTTTGGTCTGTTTTTGCAAAATTGAGACAAAAAACTCAAACAAAATGTTACTTTAAATATGTTTCATACTGTTCAGATTTCATGTAAAACTACAGTGTTTTTCTATATAAATAATAGTTTGCAAACGCACTTTGCGACGCCGTAATTACGCAACGGTTTGTGCTATCGGAAAAAATGCTGAAAGTTGCACGTCAAAGCAACTGTGTGGTTATTACGGTAATTTCACTCACGTTGTTGCAGGAAGCCGGCAAATCGACATCATTGTTGCCAGAAGTTGTCAATTTTTTTGGCCTGTTTTTGCAACATTGAGACAAAAAACTCACTTTAAATATGTTCAACTTTCATGTCTAACACAGGATTGTAAAAATAATAAATAACTATTCTACTCGTCCAAAAAACCCACGTTCAGTCAGGATCTGTGTTCCCGCTCTGTCGCTGTATACACACAGGAGCTCCCTCGTGGAAACCAAACAGAGGCAGAATAATAATAATACTCTTAAACAACAGAATCCACCAAATGTTCAGCATTGCACTGCACTGTTTTTGCAACATTGAGACCAAAACTCAAAAACAAATATTACTTTAAATATGTTCAAATTTCATGTACAACTACAGTGCATGTAGTAAATTGTAAATAACTGCCAGATATTGAAAGTTATTGTGGAAAAATGGACAAAAGCACTTAGTTACAGGACATTTTCTGGTCAAAATAAGCACAAAAAAAGTCCAAATGGACATTTTGAGGCTTAAACCCAGGACCTTAAAACCAAAATGAAGAGGAAATGATGTAAATAGTCATTTAATTGAGATTGAAACACACCTGCAGTGGGTTTTTTTTAAATTTACATTTGCAGCTCATTTGTTTGCGTGTGGTTGCGTTTTTGTATTTGCCGCAGCGCATAATGTCGTTAACCATCTCCACGGCGAGCTGGTGTTACTCTGCTGCGGTTCACAAACACATCCCTCACCAGCTTCTTATTGATGATCGATGTAAACAAATGAGAAGAAAGCAAAGTGATCTGTTCCCAATATGATTCACGCAGCTAAACAGGAGGCTCGCTGTGCTTTACTTGACTTTCCCTAATGACGACCATGAATCACCGCGTGACACGGAGTCACGTTCGCCGCAGACTCCTGCTGAACACACATTATATGCACACGGGGAGATCGGAGAGACGTCTTTTTAACGTTTAACGCTGCCGTCAGTTCAAATATGGATTAGATTCCTAACCTAAAGATCTTTAAAGTGCAGTAAAAGCATAAATCAAGCTTCAACTCAATACTTTAGTGCTCATAATTAAACATATATTATAATAATATTAGTGTCATAAGTCTACTCTGATGCTGACGAAGTCTCTCAGCTCCACACGACTCTCATTTCGCCTGCTGACTGTCCTGCGCTGCGCCGCGCACAGGAAGTGGATGTTTTGCATCAGTGTAATCTGAGGCAACAGCGAGATTAGGAGTAGAAAGAGGAACAAAAGCGATGAAAAGAAACAAGAACACAAAGCAGCAGCAGCACCCGAGAAAAGTACTCGTTCAAAAAATACATGTTTAGTCACGATCTGTGTTCCTGCTCTGTCGCTGTATACACACAGGAGCTCCCTCGTGGAAACAAAACAGAGGCAGAATAATAATGATCTTGAACAACAACAAATGTTCAGCACTGCTGCTCTAAAATGTCATTTTTACTAACCGATTCATTCCTTAAAATGTCAATAAAATGTCATAAGATGTTTGTCCACAAACCAAAATCATTCAGTTTGAATGATTTCTTTGCTTATATGGAGCAAAAAAACAACAAAAAACAACAAACCAGAAAATATTATTAAATATATTTAAGAAAAAGCAAAAAAAATCACAGAAACTTCAATAAATACTTGATTAATAAGTGTTCCAATAGCCTGGATATACTGTTTATATTCTGGACACTGTTCATTCTATTTTAACCCTTTAAAGGTACGCACAAGAAAAAAGCAAAGGAAAAATAATTTCTTTGCATTTTTCATTATTATTTTATTTTATTTACTTATTTATGATAACAATAACCATTTTTTTTTTTCAAATTAGACCCTACAGTATTTCAGATACAGGCCTCTACCAAACGGTTGAGACGTCTGTTCATGATAAACCATGGTTTTCATAATTCAGCTTTAATGCATTTTTCAATGAGATAATAGTGACTTAGTGTGCTCGACCAAACGGTTGAGCAGAACCTTAAAGGGTTAACTTTTTATCGTCCTATTGTTAATATCTTTCTTGGAAATACATGCTTTAATTGTCTTTAATCTTTACCGTCTTTGTTGCTGTGACCATGTAAATTTGACAACTGCCGGAATAATAAAGGACTTATCTTATCTTATCTTATCTCATACATAGGTCAATTCACTGCTTTTGACCCACAAAGATGAATGTGTATTTACTGTAACGTGTGAAGCTTCTGTCACACTCAGTTTAGACAATCACACATCTATAGATCCTAGATTATAATCTGAGTCCATGAGAAATCAGGGTCTTTACTGTCATCATCATCACATCAACCTTGAGCTGTTAGAAGCCGTTTACACACACACGCACACACACACACACACATTCTTGTACTTGCTGCATACTGAGGACCAGCATTTCCACTTTATAAATCAACACAATTACAAATATCTACTTCATGAATGACATCTACAAAGAACTACTGGTTGCAGTACCATAAAATGTCTGCAGGTGGAGCCCCAGAGCAGAAAGGGCTGGAACATTTTTTTTTTTTTTTTTGTCGACCAAAATTTTTTTTTAAAATTTGAACAAAAATGTTTGGTCCAAAATTTGACAAAAATGTCATACTATACTATGTCGACCAAAATTTAAAAAAAAATCTGACCCAACATTTTTGGTCCAACATTTTTGGTCCAAAATTTGACAAAACCATCATACTATAGTATGTAGTCCAAAATTAGATTTTTTTTTTTTTAACAAATTGAGTATAGCATGTTATAGCAACCTAAGAAAGTGATTTCATTGAAAACAAAGTGAGGACCAGCCAAAATGTCCTCACTTCGTAAAAATGACCTCACTTTGTTGGTTAAAAACCCTCACTGGTCCTCAGTATGCCGCAAGTACAAGAACACACACACACACACACACACACACACACACACACACACACACACACACACACACACACACACACACACACACACACTCTTGTACTTGCTGCATACTGAGGACCAGCATTTCCACTTTATAAATCAACACAATTACAAATATCTACTTCATGAATGACATCTACAAAGAACTACTGGTTGCAGTACCATAAAATGTCTGCAGGTGGAGCCCCAGAGCAGAAAGGGCAGGAAAACTTTTTCGACTTTTATTTTTAATTTTTAATTTTTGGTCCAAAATTTTACAAAAACATCACACTGTCGACGAAAATTAAAAAAACATTTGACCAAAAATGTCATACTATACTATGTCGTCCAAAATTAAAAAAAAAAAATTTTGGTCCAAAATGTGACAAAAAAAATTTGTCAATTTTTTCTTTACTATGTCGTCCAAATTATTATTATTTTTTTTTTTGACAAATGAATTTTGACAAGGGGAGGACCGGCCAAAATGTCCTCACTCTGTAAATATGACCTCACTTTGTTGGTTAAAAACCCTCACTGGTCCTCAGTATGCTGCAAGTACAAGAACACACACACACACACACACACACACACACACACACACACACACACACACACACACACACACACACACACACACACACACACACACACACACACACACACACACACACACACACACACACACACACACACACACACAGCTGCTGCCATCACCTCTGTTTACTCTAACCTCACTCAGACCATTATCATCGTCTCTCTGCTGTTTTCCCTCCATCGTTTCATTTTGAACACACACTCAGTGAAGCTGACGCACACAGTGTTGACAGAGCAGCTGTGTGTGTGTGTGTGTGTGTGTGTGTGTGTGTGTGTGTTCAGTCTCAAATACTATTGTCCTCGTTTTTCACAGGAGTTGCAGTACCATGGGACAGGACATCAACATGAGTAATGACTGTGCTGCTCTTGTTTGCACTGACTGTGTGATTGATTTTAACTCTTCATGTTTTGGTCGTATATTTTTTTACTTACAGAACAAATACATAAACAAACTGTGCTCGTGATATGTAAATTTAGCTAATAGCCTAATTATAGAAATGCAAATGACCCCCCATGTAAAGTTCAACAGTCACTGATGTTGGTGCCAAATGACTCTATCGCAGTGTTTCCCAACCCTGATCCTCAGGGAACGCGGCCGTGCCATGTTTTAGATGTTGCCGGGCTCCAAAAAACACCTGATTCAAATGAAACATTCATTTTATTTTTTTTTTTTTTACAAAAGTTGAAACATTACGGAGCCCACGAAGTGACATGAGAAAAAAAAAAGACGAAAAATAAATGATAAAAAAAAATTAAATCTCGAGTTTCAAAGACTTTCCAAATTTCAAAAAAAATATGAAAAAAAAATAAATAAATTCTGTCAATTTTTTTTCCATCATTTTTTGGAAACTTGAAATGTCGAGTTTACTCAAGTTTTTTGTTCATCGTTTTTTTTTTCTCGTCACTTCGGGGGCTCAGTAAAACATTAATTTTTTGAAAAAAAAAAAAAATCTATTTATTTTTTATTTATTTATTTATTTTTAAAGATAAAAGTTGAAACATTATTATTATTTATATATTATTTTTTACAAAAATTTAAACATTACATTGTTGGGGGAAAAAAAACAAAAGTTGAAACATTCAATTTTTTGGAAGAAATTTGAAACAGTTGAATTTTGTTGTGTTTTTTTGGAGCAGGGCAACATGTAAAACATGGCAGGGCAGAGTTCCCTGAGGATCAGGATTGGAAAAACACTGCTCTATCGTTCCCAAATTGGATTAAGACAACAACAACAACAACAACAACAACAATAGACAGTAATATTAACAATAGAATAATAACAAGAACATCTATATTAAATTGAAAATGTATATAAAAAACGACCGTTGTAAATCAGAATAAATCAATCAAACTGGATGTAGAGCTGGTGCCAAACGACGATTATGATTTCAAATGAGTCAAAGAGTCCAAACTGATCACATGACGAGAGGGAAGAAAATCACACGAACACGCCCCCTGACGGTGGGAAACGGTGCTCGAGCTCTACACTGGGGTTTTTCTTCCCAGGCAGAGACGGACGCAGTTTGTCAGAGCGCAGCGCAGAGGAGAGAGCGCGCGGCGGCTCCAGACGCACCTGAGTCAGTCCGCGTGTGTGTGTGCGCCATCCTCCACCTGCTCCGAGCGTCACACACACTCACACACACACACACTCACACACACACACACTCCTCCGCCACATCTGCCACGTCGCCTCTGATGAGGAGGACACATGGACTAATCACTCGACCTCCTCCTCCTCCTCTTCCTCCTCCTCCGCCCGCGGACACAATGGTCGCTTCGGGAGTCGCGTGTGCGCGCCGCGCGTATGACTGTGACCCACGGAACAAGCGGCGACTTTGAGGCGCTCCCTGTAAATGGAGCCTCATTAGCGACGGAGCGAGGGAGCGAGGGAGTGAGGGAGCGAATCACCGCCGCGATGTCCCGGAGCAACAGCGTGGAAAACTTGGAGGAGACGCGCTGAGGTGTGGACGCAGGAGTGGGAAGGTGCGCGCGAGGAAGGCTGGAGCAGCAGATGGACACGAGGTCACCGAGTCACGGGGTGAGTGTGGTTCCCGGGATTATTAATTACAATGATAATAATAATACATAATAAAGTTGTTGTTGTTTTGTCAGAAAACAAACAAAAACATGGAGAGACTCACGATCTACACAGATCTATAGAGTTCAGATTGAGGAGGAAAGTTGATCTGGTTTGTCTGTGTATTCCACAAACTGCTATTTCACAAACAAGCGTCTCAGAAAAATGAGTCTAAAAAGACAGAATATGCAGTTCTGTGGTATAAGAACAGCAAAAGGTCTAAGGAGAACGGATTGAAAATGAAGAAGACCACGTCTGACGTCTCTACAGATGCTAATAAAGGGGTCAGTGAGTGCACACATCATCCTTTCATCGTCTCCTCACAAATGTGACAAACTCCTTTCATTGCGCTCCAATATCCTGCGTGATATCCCTTTTCCTGTTGTGCTGTGTAATGCGGCTGCAGGGGCTAATGGTTCTCAATTAATGCCTCATAATGTCCTAATGGTGCTGTTCCTTTCTTTCTTTATTCATTACAGTAACAGTGGTGTAATGTCTCCCTAAAGGGAGCAAGAGTTCCTCACTGAAAAGCACTGAAACGCTGTTATTGCTCCGTTGGTTACACAGTTGTTGTTGTTGTTGTGTTGTGGGTTACACAGTTGTGTCGTGTTTGTGTTTTCACTAAAAAAACCCTGTCCTCGTTTGACTAAAGATAAGGAGGTGGAATAATGACTCGAGTGGGCGAGGACTAATTGGACTTGAGAACCTTTTTGTTTTTGCACTCAAAAGTTTCTCTGACACAAGCTTTGACCTCGTTGGCGTCCGATGTTTTTGTCGTTATAAAACTGTTCTAAGACGGAGCAGAAAGAAAAAAAGAAAGAAAGAAAGAGGCATTTACTGCACTGATTTCATAGAAAAAGCCAGAACGTGAGACAAACTCTAACGCAGTCTGAGGAGATTTGTGCATGGATAACTGGACGTTCATTTGTTAATGCGCGAGTAAAGCGAACTGGATATTTAAGCATCTTGAGGCCCTTTTTAACGTAGAGCTGAAACACCACATTTATCGTTTAAATTGTGCCGAATCTAAAAATCACGTTGGTTTTGCTCAATCAGGTCAACTTTCTGAACAAAGCTACAGTTTTTGTTTACATGTACGGGTGTTTTCACGTCATAATGTTGCAAAATTCTTTTAGATTTCCTTGCAATAAACTCATTCTGAAGATTTTGCATGTGCCAACTTATGAGTGAATGAAATGTCTTGGACGAGAAGATCTTGCAAAAAATAAGCCTGACGTATTTTTTCTGCTACATCTGCGCGGAAACAAACCATTGTTCCTAACAGGAAGCTCGTCACACGTTGCATAAAGCTAGCTTACCGTGCTTATTTTGCTATTAAATGTGGTATAATGTCACAAAAATGTCATCAGTTTAGTTAGAAGATGGGATTTTTCTAAATCAAATGAGCATAAAACCCTGACCTGATTGAGAAAAATGGATGTTATTTTTGGATTCAGCGCTGCAAAATGGTCCTTATGGTCCTTCTTTTATTAATCGATGACTAAATTAATGGTTTTTAGCTTCTGAAATGTGAACATTTCCTGGTTTCTTTGCTCCGTGCGACGCAGAAATCGTAAAAAAAAAACTGAATCATTGTGGTTTGTGGACTCTCTCTCCTTTATGGATTCGCCGTATAGATGTCAGCGCCTCCCTAGTGTACGGGGATCATTAACCTGTTGGTGTGTGTGTGTGTGTGTGTGTGTGTGTGTGTGTGTGTGTGTGTGTTTCTCTTGTGCTGTAAATTTCACGTTGAAACGAACCTCCGTGAGCTCAGACGGAGGCAGAGGTGTCTGCACAAAGGTTTTCACGACGTTTTTGTTCGCCGCACCTTCAGGAGGTGTCAGGTGAGCGGTGAAATCTACATTCACACGAGAACAGAGAGACGCTTCTTCTTCTTCTTCTTCTTCTTCTTCTTCTTCTTCTTCTTCTTCTCTACAGCCACAGCTACAATGATATCTGTTCTGCTGCTGTGATCACTTCCTCCTCCTCCCGTTCCTAATAACTCAAAGTGTTTCCACGTCTGCTTTCAAAACCAGATCCTTTTTCCCCTCAGCGACGTCCACGGCCTTAAATCTTAAATCAGCACCATTGACAGCGACTGTCAGGCCTGAAGCGAGCACAGGTTTGATTGAATTAGGAGAATTAACGAGGCGGTTAAATCCTTCAGGAGATTCAAGATACTGAGCCAAACTTCCTCACCAGCTTCAGGTAAAAAAAAAAAAAAGAAAGCTAAAACTGTTAAAGGTGCCATATGTAAGAATGTGGCCAAAAACGGTTACTACATTCAAATTCAAAACACAGAGGTCTCTTAGGTTTCATTTTCTGACGTAACTGGCAACCCGTGGTTGCTCGGTAGCTGAGAATCTACCGGCTGCAATGATTGGTAGACGGCGGTAGGTGGCGCCACATGACGCCAAAACATGATTTCAGAACAAAAACATGATTTGCAGTCTGCAAAATGCAAATATTTTGTCTGTACTGTTGTTGTTGGTGAGTTCAGTTTTATTATATGAACATTATTCCTGAGTCTCTGTGACACATTAGGAGGATTTTATGGTCAGTTTCTTTAGATTTATGACATAATGCACCTTTAAATATCTCCCACAAATATAAATACTATAACATGAGATCATTAAAAACACAACACAGCAGTTCTCTCTCCCTGGAGATTACGGGTAGAATTCAACAAACATTTAAAATCCACAGGAATACAAGCTCGGTTTGTTGGGAAACTGAAATATAAACCAAATGGAACCAAAAAAAAAACTAGGAGCAAATCAAGGTATTGACCATTTACGTCATATTTTGGTTTAACGTGTTAGAAGCGACAAAATCGCATCTATCACACAAATCTGTCACTCCAGTTTAAATACTCAAGTTGCCATTTTTTGGGCCTGTTTTTGCACTTTGAGCGACAAAGAAACAATGAGAGTTTTTCAAATTTAACTAATTATTGGACGTTATTTTGTAAAAATGGGCAAAAGCGCTTTAAAAAATGACATTTTCTGGCCCCTTTATCCTTAAAATAAGCTAAATAAGTGTGTCTTTCTTTACTTGTATAGTTTTAGGTCAGTGTTTCTTAACCCTGATCCTCAGTGAACTCTGCCCTGCCATGTTTTACATGTTGCCCTGCTCCAAAAAACACCTGATTCAAATAAATCGTCAGCTCATCATCATCAACCTTAACTTTCAACTTCAATTTTTTTTTAATGTTATATTTAAACTTCTGTCTTTTTCCTCCCAACAATGTAATGTTTAAATTTTTGTAAAAATAATAATAATGTTTCAAATTTTATCTTAAAAAATAAATAAAAATTAAATATTTTTTTTCCAAAAAATGTTATGTTTTACTGAAATGATATGAGAAAAAAAATGATGAAAAAAAAAATAATGAAATATATATATATTTTTTTAACATCTCGAATTTCAAAGTCGAGATTTCCCCCCCAAAAAATGACGACAAAAAATTGAAAAAAAAAAATTTCATTATTTTTTTGAAACTTGAGATTTCAATTTTTTTTTTTAATCATTTTTTTTTCGTCATTTTTTTTCCCTCATATCACCTCGGGAGCTCCTTAATGTTTAAACTTTTGTAAAAAACAAATAAAAAAATGAATGTTTCATCTGAATCAGGTGTTTTTTGGAGCAGGGCAACATCTAAAACATGGCATGGTTGCGTTCCCTGAGGACCAGGGTTGGGAAACACAGTTTTAGTGAGTCGTTCTTTTTTAAAGACCTGGCACTTTATGATTAATCTATTAAACATAAAATCTTGTAACTCCCATTTTCATTATGTATATAATGGGATTTAGGTCAGGGGTATAGACAAAATAAAAAAAATAAAAAAATCGACTGGATCACCTTAATCCCATTACTAATTCATGCTGCAGAAAAGCATGGCATCATGTTTGGCCAGTGTTTAATGCAGGTTTCACATTGTGAACTGAATCAATAATGAAGCATCTCATCTGTGTGTGTGTGTGTGCGTGTATGTGTGCGTGTGTGTGACTCACACTGTAGAGTCCGACCTTTATCTCCTTCCCCCAGACCCTCGTCTCTCTGATTACGCCGCTAGTAAAGTTAGCGACCGGGCGCTCGTTGCCGTTCAAGAGCGATGTTTTGCATCATCATGGAGCGGATTTTTTGCTCTCCCGCTGATTGCGATGTCGCTCCTTCAGGCTAAAGAACTTAATTGTTGAGAACAGGCCGTCCCTCGTCACCCCCCCACCCCCCAGATAAGAAGTGGCTCTGAGGACATGGTTCAGTGTGATTTAGGAGGCGCTCAGGTGATAGTTCAGTGTCCTTCAAGATCTCGGAATAGATTCGGCTTCAGGCTCCTCTGCAAAGATGATGACTGAGCGGCTGTGGGAGGGCGGATGTATCAGTGATGCATGAGGTTGCAGATTTATGCAAAAAAGAGACTCATGTAAATTATATTTGCATGAGCAACTGGTGGTGAAAGAAAGAATAATGCAGCGCTGCTGCTGATGCAGAGTTCGTCCTCTCAGGGTTTGAAGAGAGCAGAAGTGTCTTGAAGTCACTTTGAAGTGTTATTTCCTTAAAGAAAAAACCTTTTCAAACTGCAGATTTGTAATAAAAAAAAAAGAAAAGAGGGGAAAAAAAGAACCTCATTTAGCATCTGAAGCACCGAGGGTCTATGGGAACGGACGTGTGATCTCGTAAAGCCGCTCGCGGCTCAGCTAATGAGCGTGAAAAGTCATTTTCAACTCAAATTTGCTTCAAAAAGGTAGACGACGTTATGAAATTACAAAGCCTGCGTTTGAGTGTTGAATATAGGGTGAAATATATTCAAGCTTTAGGTTTTTACATCAGACACAGACGTAAAATACCGTGCGAGGGAATAAGAAGTAGTTTTTATAATTTATGTTTATCTGCACTCAGCATTATATACACACTGTTATTGTAAGAACTGCTTCTTCTTTGCCTTGAGTTGCACCCTGGGGACAAATAAAGTTATTTTGTATTTAATTTTAATTAAATTGAGTTGTATTAAATCAAAGGGAAAGCACACGCACCGAGAGAGTCTGCAGGTAAACAAACTCCTGCTGCTGCTGCTGCTGCTGCATCCATCAGGTGAAAAGATTAAAAAGACAATTAAATTAGGACATTTTGTGAAATTGCGAAATCTGAAGTCATGGATCAGTTGATTATTCTCTGTGTAACAGAGTAAAAGTACCACTATTTTGATAAAATGTTACTTAAGTTAAAGTAAAAAAAAGTAGCAGTTTACTCAGAGTAAAAGTTACTCAGTTACATTTTAAACAAGGTTCTCGTTTCGTGCAAAAAGGACAAGGGAACACAAATCTCACGTGAACTGTTTTTAAGTTAAAGGCAAAACTTTACAAATTAAAGTACGGACAAAATAAAATATGTAAACACATCATGTATCAGTCAAAGGTCACATAATTAGCGCCAATTCACCTGTCCTCATCTTTCACCTGTCATCATTTACCTGTCATCAATCACCTGCCATCTTTCACCTGTCTTCATCTTTCACCTGTCCTCATCATTCATCTGTCCTCATCGTTCACCTGTCTCATCGTCCACCTGTCATCATCATTCACCTGTCATCATCATTTACCTGTCCTCATCATAACTCTCCTGTCCTCATCTTTCACCTGTCATCATCATTCATCTGTCCTCATCTTTCACCTATCATTTAACTGTCTTCATCAATCACCTGCCATCATTCACCTGTCCTCATCATTCATCTGTCCTCATCGTTCACCTGTCCTTATCATCCACCTGTCATCATCATTCACCTGTCATCATCAAATACCTGTCATCATAAATCACCTGTCCTCATTCACCTGTCCTCATCATTTACCTGTCCTCATCATTCACCTGTCCTCATTCACCTGTCACCATTATCATTCACCTGTCATCATCATTCACCTGTCCTCATCATCATTCACCTGTCCTCATCATCAATCACCTGTCCTCATCATTCACCTGTCATCATCATTCACCTGTCACCATCACTCACTCATACTCATGATTCACCTGTCCTCATCATCATTCACCTGTCATCATCATTCACCTGTCACCATCATTCACTTATCCTCATGATTCACCTGTCCTCATCATTCACTTATCCTCATGATTCACCTGTTATCATCATTCACTCATCCTCATGATTCACCTGTCCTCATCATTCACTCATCCTCATGATTCACCTGTCCTCATCAATCACCTTTCAAAACCTACTCAATCACAGTAACGCGAGTAAATGTAATTCATTACTTTTCCACCTGTTAATTAGTGTTAGTGCAAAGATGACGACTTAAAGATATGAAATTACTTCACTCCGGGTACGAGTAAAAAAAATTAATTAAGTTTGAAGATACAACAGTGATAAAATAGCATTTGTGACGTGCTAATTACTGAGATTAAGATTAGAAAACCATGTCTTGTTCCCAACATAAAAAAGCCACGTGTTATTCATCACTCTGGAAGAATCGGCTCCAGTGACACGAGACAAACTCTGCTTCTAATGTTTGACTTAATTTGACAGCAAACGTTTGCCAGAGCCCAGACGATGGTTTGTTTAGATCGGTCACAGAAGTGCAGTCGGACGACAGCCGCGTGAGTGCGTTTGACCAACTATTTTGGTTGTTGACGTTATTATTCTGCCTCCGCGTACATTTCGTAAACAACGGCGTCGCATCCTTCATGTGGAAATGGATCCCGTCTGTCGCGTAGAACTGAGCGAGCGTTCGCCGTGTTTACGTCCACGGTGAACGCTCATCTGTCCTGACTGACTGCTCAGCAACCCAGCAACAGCAGTAGTAGTAGTAATAATAATAATAATAAGTCACTTTACTGGACAAAAACAAGTCACTTCCTGTGTGCAGCGGACTGTCACGAGTATTTAATGCCCCTATATTGAGAAATATGTCGATTCTGACCCACACTCGACAATAATTTGGCCAGATTTCAGTTCCTGATCTGCTCCTTCCAACAATCGTGGATAATATCTTCCAATTTGAACAGATTATCCTATGCTGTGATCATAATAGGGCTGGGTGATATGGACCAAAAGTCACATCCCGATATATTTAGGCCGATATTTTTCCCTATACTTTATCGATATATGCGACATGTTCTGATTCCATTTCCCATTTATAAACATATTTCTTATATCGAGCCCTACATTGTGATCAGAATCGCACGAGACTCTGTGAGATATCCAAAAATCCCCCGGAATCTCCTCCCGGAAATTGTTAGATCAAACGCCGTTTTGTTTGTGCACGTCCTGGATCATGTAATCTGTGCTTTCTCGGGATTAAAACGTTGAAAATCGGTTACGAAATGGTCACGTTGAATAAAACGGAGAATATCAGAACTTGTTAAGGCAATATGAAAATGTCGACCACCGATCTATACAATAAAATCCCTAAAATACTTTACTTTTTTTGCTATCCGTGTCTTTTTGTCGAGAAGCAGCTGAAACTTTCCCACAAGAACCAAAAAACCTAGAGCAAAAACATGAGTTTATGTTAAAGTCTATATTTTCGTAGCTTTTCCTACATGAGAGACTGATTCATTGTGTTGTGATTAGTCTGGTGAAAAAACAAACAAAACACGATTCACTTCTCGACGCCGGGCTCAGACAGCGTTACAACATGGTTTCTCTTTTATCACGAGCTTCCATTGCAATTAAAGATAAGTGGAAGATGACGTCTGCGTTGGACGGTTTATCTGCATTCTGTTTTCAGTCGCAGACATTCAAGCGCGCTAATTAAACGCCAACATCTTGGGGGGGGGGAAAACGAGGATTACACACGTTTTACTGTCTTTGAGTTTTCTCAAGAAGGATTAAATTGGGTCAATTAATACTGATCGGAAGTCATTCATCATTTTAAACCAGCCAGAAGACATTACTGGCATCTTAAACATTATCGTTCAAAGAAAACCACACACAAAGCAAACTAGCAAAGAAAAGCAAATACTCACAGGATGATCAGTGATTGAGACTAGACCTGTAGGCAGTCTCTCTCTTTGAAGGCATTCATGGTGTTTGGACCTGTTTGTACACAATGAGAAGAAAAAATCCAACCATTATTTGTGTTTCCATTGTCAAACAAGGATAAATCTACCAAAAATAACCAATTAGGACAGTCCCATTTTTTGGCACCCTTTCTTGGGAGACGCCAAACTGAGCGAGACTCATGCGCAGCCCATTCATTTAGTTAAAGGAGAAAGATCACGGTTAGTGTTTTTCTGTGCAGACTCACTAGCTTCACCTCAAACAACCCTCGTCTTCTTATTGCGATATTTACATTCAAGCATTTTAGCATTTAAGCTTTTATCCAAAGCGACTTACAAAAGGACGAATAAGCTAAGTCTTGGAAAGAACTCCACTAGATAGGAACAGGTGGATCCAAGTGTTGAAGGAGATCGTGCAAGGGCAGGGGGTAAAGGTAAGTGCTAAAGGGCAGACAATGTTCTTGGAAGAGCTGGGTTTTCTAGAGCTTCAGGGGTTCTGTTCTGATAGCGCTTGCTAGCTCATGAAAAGAGTCTGGATTGTCTTTTGTGGGGTGTTAGCACCTCCGGTCGACAATCCTTCGATGGACGGAGTCTTCGAGGGGTAACATAAATTCTCTAGGAGAGCATTTACTCTAAGCACGTGGGAGCAGACCCATGAAACACTTTGTAGGCTAGCATCAGCGGGCGGCTAAGGGTAGCCAATGGAGCTCAATGAATCAGAAGGGTGACGTGTGCCCTTTTAGGCTGATTGAAGGGAGGCCCGTTAGCAGGGCGTTGCCGTAAGTTGAGGTGGGAGACGACCAAAGCCTGTACTAGGTCTGTATGTATTACAAAATGTGGAATTTGTTTGCTTGGTACACCGCGTTGCACTGCTAGCATGACGTCATGGCTCTCAGCATCCACTCCACACACCCTCTGGAGCAGGGGCGTCAAAGTCAAATGACCTGGTGGCCAATGAACGTCTAGTGTGGTCAATAGGGGGCCGGCCTAGAGACCAAAAAGTGGTAAAAAAACCCAACTTTCGACAACTTCTTTGATGTGTCTAGTTCATTTACGAAACGTACACAAATCGCCAAAATGGACGGCCAAAATTCAAAAAGGCCGACTTCCTGTTGTGTTGAGGCCATGGTCTTCACACCAAGTTTCAGGAAATTTGGCGAGAACTCAATTTATGCCGAAGTTATAGGGGACTTCCTGTATCGGGGCAAATGGGTTGCCATGGTCACACCGTTTTGAATCCGCAAAACGTTTGGATAACTTTGCTAACAAACATATATTATTGTGTCACCTCGCTGGCAGCTGCGCCTCAGCTAAACCCCGTGTTTAAAAGACGGTGAGGTCGTGGGCCATGTTTTCATCATAACATAATATTAAGTGGGGGGCCGCATGTGGCCCCCGGGCCGGCAGTTTGACACCTGTGCTCTGGAGGAAGCTCAATGTGTAAATGAATGTGCAAAGTGTGTGAAGACATTGAAACTCGTTTGTTTCGTCTGTCCCACAGAGATGTGCAGTCTTGCTGAACAGGTGACCAACTTCAAGTCGTCTCGCCGCCCCGCGAAGAACCCACGACCGTCGCCTTATAGAGGACACGCTCCCCCGTCAGAGTAGCAGGGATGTACCAGGAAGTGGCCTTCCTGGCAGGCAGCACTGACCACCAGTTCACCAGCTTCCGCTTCGACCATGTCAAGAACCCAAAGGAGGTCGTGCCCAAGAAGGGTCTGTTCTACAAGCGAGCCCAGCTCCTGCCGCCGCGGCAACAGGACGGAGACGAGCGCGACCTGGCCGACGGCGCCGCCATCATCAACGTGGGCGGAATCAAATACCGCATCCCGTGGTCGACGCTGGAGGAGTTCCCGCTGTCGAGGCTGGGGAAACTGCGCGGCTGCAGCAACGAGGCGGAGATCATGGACGTGTGCGACGACTACGACTGCAGCCGCAACGAGTACTTCTTCGACCGGAGCCCGTCGGCGTTTCGCACCATCGTCACTTTCCTGGCGGCGGGGAAGCTGCGGCTGCTGAGGGAGATGTGCGCCATGTCCTTCCAGGAGGAGCTGCTCTACTGGGGCGTGGAGGAGAACAGCCTGGACTGGTGCTGCCTCAGGAAGCTGCGACTCCGGCAGGAGGAGTACAAGGAGCAGCAGAGGCTGGAGGAGGAGGAGGCCGAGCTCACCTCGCCGCAGTCCTGCGAGGAGAGCCAGCAGCCGTCGGCGGAGACGTCGGCGCAGGAGGAGGCGCAGCCGGGCGGCTGCATGCGGAGGCTGAGGGACATGGTGGAGAACCCCCACTCGGGCGTTCCAGGGAAGATCTTCGCCTGTCTGTCCGTGTTATTTGTAGCCATCACCGCTGTGACATTGTGTGTCAGCACCATGCCCGACCTCAGAGCGGAGGAGGAGAGGGTGAGTTCTCGCAGTCTCGATCGGATGTGACGTGGTTTCATTGGCTGATTGAGTTTCACTTGTCCAAAATGTCCGCCGTCATTAGTCTCTCGCGTCCCACGTTAGCTTTCTACGGAAGAGGAATAGGGCCACACAGGCATTTTATTCTCGGAAACTCAGAATTCTGACTTTTAACTCAGAATTCTGACTTTAAACTCAGAATTCTTTAAATTCCGAATTCCTTAAACTCAGAATTCTTTAAATTCCGAATTCCTTAATCTCAGAATTCTGACTTTAAAACTCAGAATTCTTTAAAATAATTTAAAGAATTCATATTCTGAGAATACAGTCAGAATTCTAAATTTAAAGAATTCTGAGTTTAAAGTCAGAATTCTGAGTTTAAGTCAGAATTCTGAGAATAAAGTCAGAATTCTGACTTAAACTCAGAATTCTTTAAAATCAGAATTCCTTAATCTCAGAATTCTGACATTCAAACTCAAAATTCTTTAAATTCAGAAGTCTGACTTTTAAACTCAGAATTCTGAGAATAAAGTCAGAATTCTGACTTAAACTCAGAATTCTTTAAAATCAGAATTCCTTAATCTCAGAATTCTGACATTCAAACTCAAAATTCTTTAAATTCAGAAGTCTGACTTTTAAACTCAGAATTCTGAGAATAAAGTCAGAATTCTGACTTAAAGTCAGAATTATTTAAAATCAGAATTCCTTAATCTCAGAATTCTGACATTAAAACTCAAAACTCTTTAAATTCAGAATTCTGACTTAAACTCAGAATTCTGACTTAAACTCATCGGAATTCTGACTTTAAAACTCATCGGAATTCTGACTGTAAAACTCATCAGAATTCTGACTTTAAAACTCAGGATTCTTTAAATTCAGACTTAAACTCGTCAGAATTCTGACTTTAAAACTCAGGATTCTTTAACTTCAGACTTAAACTCATCAGAATTCTAACTTTAAAACTCATCAGAATTCTGACTTTAAAACCCAGAATTCTGACTTTAAAACTCATCAGAATTCTGACTTTAAAACCCAGAATTCTGACTTTAAAACTCATCAGAATTCTAAATTAAAACTCCTCTTCCGTATCTTTCTGACACGTCTGTTGAAGTATTTCTTCAGTATTGCTCAGTAAATCATTTAGAATCCATGATTAAACACAGGCAAACGTTCCAAAAACAAACGTTTGTGTAAGAAATGAAGTTCAGTTGCAGAACAAAAACGTTCAAACCATCACATTGTAAAGTGATTTTTATGCAGGAACACCACAGTTGTGGTTTTACACAAACACATATTTATGAAGACGAGGATTCCCAGCCTCAGGATTTCTTTTCTTTCTTTCCATTTTGTATTATTTCACAACAGCCTAAGGGATGTGTGCGCTTTACAGCTGCTCCAGTCAAATTCATATTATGTTAATGCTGCAGCCCACATACTGAGTCTTTCTGAGCCGGATTGTAAATCAGTGTGACAGAGGCAAAGGCTCAGGGAGAACCAGGCTTCCCCTCTGTGCACTTGAAAGCCAGAATATTGTGCGTCTTCCCTCGTTTGTTGCAGCAGCACATTTCCCTCACATCAACATGAGATCCATACGCTTTAAATTAGGTCTCTTATAATGGACAAAAACAAAACATACCGCCAAATGAATGCTGTTTTCACAAAAATCCCACAGATACTTTTCCCTACACGGTCGAATTTCACTTGACCTGCTTCCAAATAAATGAATATGGAATGAGCTCAAACGAATAAGCAACAAGCTGAGTATTTTTGACGTTACATGAGGATTATGCAAATAAAACCTCTTCTGTGTCGTTAAAAAGGTTTTGTTTACCCAAACCTATGCACACCGCAGCGGCCCAGTAATGCATCCTTGATGTTATCATCCAAAGTCACACGATGCATTTTTCTGTGGAAAAACAAGACAAAAACTTGCCATTCATTCTTTAAACTCATAATTCTGACTTTAATACTCAGAATGATGACTTTAAAACTCCGAATTCTTTAAATTCAAACTTAAACTCATCGGAATTCTGACTTTAAAACTCAGAATTTCTGACTTTAAAACTCAGAATTCAGACTTTAAATCTCAGAATTCTTTAAATTCAGACTTAAACTCATCGGAATTCTGACTTTAAAACTCAGAATTTCTGACTTTAAAACTCATAATTTCTGACTTTAAAACTCATCAGAATTCGGACTTTAAAACTCAGAATTCTGACTTTAAACTCAGAATTCTTCAATCTCAGAATTCGGACTTTAAACTCAGAATTCAGACTTTAAAACTCCAAATTCAGACTTTAAAACTCAGAATTCAGACTTTAAAACTCAGAATGTCTGACTTTAAAACTCAGAATTTCTGACTTTAAAACTCATCAGAATTCTGACTTTAAAAATCGGAATTCTGACTTTGAAACTCAGAATTCAGACTTTAAATCTCAGAATTCTTTAAATTCAGACTTAAACTCATCGGAATTCTGACTTTAAAACTCAGAATTTCTGACTTTAAAACTCAGAATTTCTGACTTTAAAACTCATCAGAATTCGGACTTTAAAACTCAGAATTCTGACTTTAAACTCAGAATTCTTCAATCTCAGAATTCGGACTTTAAACTCAGAATTCAGACTTTAAAACTCCAAATTCAGACTTTAAAACTCAGAATTCAGACTTTAAAACTCAGAATGTCTGACTTTAAAACTCAGAATTTCTGACTTTAAAACTCATCAGAATTCTGACTTTAAAAATCGGAATTCTGACTCCTCTTCTGTATCTTTCTGACACGTCATATGAAGGATTTCTTCAGTATTGCTCAGTAAATCATTTAGAAACCACGATACAACAATAAGAAACAAGCTGAATATTTTTGATGTTATATGAGGATTATGCAAATAAAATCTCTTCTGTGTCGTTAAAAAGGTTTTGTTTACCCACCGCAGCGGCCCAGTAAACAAAACTATGGGACTGTAAACACTCTTAAATGCATCCTTGATGTAATCATCCAAAGTCACACGATGCATTTTGCTGTGGAAAAACTAGACAAAAACTTGCCATTAATTCTTTAAACTCATAATTCTGACTTTAAAACTCATCGGAATTCTGACTTTAAACTCAGAATTCTTTAAAACTCAGAATTCAGACTTTAAAACTCAGAATTCTTTAAATTCAGAATTCAGACTTTAAACTCAGAATTCGGACTTTAAAACTCAGAATTCAGACTTTAAAACTCAGAATTCTTTAAATTCAGACTTAAACTCTTCGGAATTCTGACTTTAAACAGAATTCTTTAAACTCAGAATTCTGACTTTAAACTCAGAATTCAGACTTTATAACTTAGAATTCTTTAAATTCAGACTTAAACTCATCGGAATTCTGACTTTAAACTCAGAATTCCTTAATCTCAGAATTCTTTAATCTCAGAATTACATTACTTTACTTACTAAGTCGACTCTTTAGGGAAATATATATTTATATATGTGTTGGTTTGGTAAAAGCACTTCAGCTTATATTTTTGTTGGATTATTTGACTCCGTGGCCGCGTCCTCGGCTGTTTCTATGAAGTGCGCGACTCTCGAAAAAAAAGGCTAAAGTGCCAAAAAAGCTGAAGCGTTAGCCTCGTCTTCAGTCTCCTTCATCCTGCTGCTCCACACGTGTACAAATCTGCAGCTTTAATTACTGGAATCAGACGAGCAACAGGTTTTTTGGAGACTGTGGACGGTTGAAAACAGTCGCTGTGTGACACCAATTAACCACCCAGAGATGGATGTAGGAGTGAGTCTCACTCCTCCTCCTCCTCCACCTCCTCCTCCTCGACAAGAACATTTGGTGGTGCTGGTGGTTGGTTCATTAAGGAGCAGGAGCCCAGACTGAGAAAAGCCACGGCAGGAAACCCCCATAACGCAAGGGTTTATGGGTATAACGAGGAGCCGACAGGGTGTCATTGTGAGGAAAAATCAGAGTGCAACGGCAACGCACGGGGAGGAAAAAAACCACAAGTCTGACACTTCATGTTCACGTGACCGTTAAAACATCTTTTAATTTGACGACAGGGAGTTTGTATTTGACGTTTTAAAACGTCGACTCAGTCAAAAACAAACGCAGTACGATGGTAATTACTAATATTAATTATTATGTTGTTGAACACTTTGATGGAATCCAAAAATAATGCTTTATCGGTGGCGTCTCCTCGTCCTTCTTAGCTTTGACACAACTGCACACGTTCTCCCTTTGGCACAATAAAACTAACGAAATTATCGTTTCCTCTGTAATAAAATCCTGCGTTTGTTATTATGTTATTTTTATGGCTACAAGGCTGTAAACACTAAAGACGCCTCGACGACGTACCGCGATTTATTCGCT
Source organism: Microchirus variegatus (assembly GCF_963457635.1). Lineage (NCBI taxonomy): Eukaryota > Metazoa > Chordata > Actinopteri > Pleuronectiformes > Soleidae > Microchirus > Microchirus variegatus. The sequence goes on along the minus strand of NC_139814.1, from coordinate 25,783,431 downwards.
TTTACGCCACATTTGCGTTCACTCAAATGGCTTCCGATTCTAAGGCGGGGTGAACCCTGGACACGTCGCCAGAGACAAACAACCGTTCTACGTCCAAATCAGAGTGTCTAATTTAACCTAATTTACCCAAATCTACATGTTTTTGGTCATGCATACGGTTTAAACACACACGCTTGAGCGAGAGGCGAGTGAGTATGACGAGTGGAAAGTGCCGCGGAGGACCTGTACGTCGCGTAACGTCACGTGTGGGTAGCTATGTTGTCGTCCCATCATAAAAACAAACAAAAACAGATAATGTACTCATTTTTTTCAGATTTCTGATATTGTGTTTAAAAAACAAAAAAAAAAACACACAAATAACAAGCATTTCCTGTTTTGTCCAGTTTAGATTTTTTACATCTGACGCCACGTTACGTGATCCGAAGGTTGAATAACCCGGAAGTGAAAATCAACAAGAGCAAAAAGAAGGCATTTTTATGCAGTATAGTTTACAGAAAGTTTAATTTTTAAAAATGTTTTTTTTTTTTAAATTTATATATATATATATATGTTATTTCTGGTGTTGCACTTTGTAGACGGTCCCTGCGTCTAGTGCCGCGGACAACCTGCCGAAGTAGTACGTCACGTAACGTCACGTGTGGGTATTTACGTTGTTTTCCCATCATAAAAACAAATAAAAACAGATAATGAACTGTTAATTTGATTTTCAAAATAAAACTAAAAAAGAAAGAAATGGATAAGGAGTGTGTTCAAATTAAATTAAAATAATAAAAATAAAATCCTGTTTAGATTTTTACAACAATAACAAACAGACATTTTTATGCGGTTATATAGTTTACAGAAAGTTTAATTTAAAAAAAATTAAAAAATCTTTAAATATCTTTTTTCTGGTGTTGCACTTTGTAGACGGTCCCTGTGCTTTTTCACGTGCAAAAGCATTCAATTTGACTTACTGTTGGCTATTTAAATGTGCAGCAATGCACGATATCATAGCATTTGAATAGACTCTGTCTACCACGTCGCCTGGTAATCCTTGATTTCCACTCTCGCGTGCGCTACACGTCCAGTGTGAACCAGGTGTTCGGGCAGAAACTGGCTTTTTGCAGTGGAAAGCACTTACACACTGTCTCTTTAATGGACTGTGACTCTCTCTCTCTCTGCAGCTGCACTCAGTGACCGAGAGACCTTTCTCTGCCATTATTACAGACGAAAAAGAAAGAAAGAAAGAAATCTGCTCTATGCTGCATTTCACACGGTCCACGCGCTGTGGATTATCCGCCTCACTGTAAGCGTCTTCGAGAAGCGACTTCCTCGTCTTATTTATCTCGCCGAGCGATGGACGTAACCTCTCTCTGACCCGAACAATCCGCTCTGAATGTGAATGTAAATCCCAAGCGTTTTTTAAAAAAGCGCGCCCCAATATGTCACGTCAGGGTCGCCGGAGCTCAGAGAGTGTGGACGGAAGGGAAAATAGAAAATAATTCCTTTCGATGCTACAATAAGACGTCCACTCCTTCCTACATTTACAGTAATTCAGTACAATTTTGAGGGATCGGTACTTTACTCGAGTATCATTTTTGGGGGATACTCATGACTTTACTCAAGTACATTTTAAGGGGTTAATATTGTACTCTTTACTCCAATACGTTTCTATCCATAACCGTGAGTACCCTAGTTACTTCTTCTACAAAAAAATTAAAGGTACATTATGTAATAAATCATAAAATCCTCCTAATATGTCACAGAGACTCGGGAATAATGTTCATATAACAAACTGAACTCACCAACAACAACAGTACAGACAAAATATTTGCATTTAAAACATTTTTTTTTTGCAGACTGCAAATCATGTTTATGTTTTGAAATCATGTTTTTGCGTCATGTGGCGCCACCTTCCGCCGTCTACCAATCATTGCAGTCGGTAGAGTCTCAGCTGCCGAGCAACCACGGGTTGCCAGTAACGTCAGGAAACGAAACCAAAAAGACCTCGGTGTTTTGAATTTGAGTGTAGTAACCGTTTTTGGCCACATTCTTACATATGGCGCCTTTAAATCAGCTTTAATGAAGTTTCTACATGCTTTTCAGTTCCCTGCCACTGTCTGAATACATGCAGATATTTGGGGATTAGGCAAGTTGGACACTCTCTAAATCAGGGGTTCTCAAAGTGTTGATACCTGAGGGCCAATTTAGGAACCCAACATTGGACTGAGGGCCGCCAAAGGAAAAAGAAAACATAAAGAAATCCCATTTGTAATAACTGTAATGACCAGATTGCAGTTGTACAGTTTACACTTATCGATCTGTATCCAGTAATGTCCAATAAACATTTAACAAGCTTAGTAGCTCCTGGATTAAAACTGTCAACTGTAATTCACTTGCGGGGCCGCCAGAAATGTTTCTGCGAGCCGCCATTGGCCCGCGGGCCGCACTTTGAGAACCAACGCTCTAACTAGATGGACTGGTGACCTGTCCAGGGTGAAAACCCAACCTTTGGCACTACTGGGATCGGCACCATTTGATGTATTTTTGCGACGCACAGCACATTGGTCGTTTAAACGCGCTGTAGATCGGATTGTGGATCTGAAGAAATAGTCGCCAGACGCACGTTTTTACAGCCTTTTCCCTCATAAACGACTCAGTTGACGGCGATGAAGAGCAACGCGTCAACAACAAATGGAGACACAGTCGAGGTACAGCGGCGTTTTTTACTCGCGCTCCGGTTGCGACGGCTGTAATTGTGAGCGCTCCCTGCCTCAACAAGCCTCTCAGCTCATTGAATTGGACGCCGCTTGCGTTACGGCTTCTCCCGTTACCATAGAAGCGTTTGCATTAGCGAGCGTCTCGGCTCGGAGTCGCCTGCCATTATCTCAGACAATGGCCACGTCTAAAATATGTAACCACCGGTAAAAAAAAAAAAAAAAAAAAAAAAAAAACCCACAGAAAGGAAGCACTTTGCTGTGGAGGAAAAAGATGAGAGATGATTCTCTCTCTGGAGCTGCAGCCGAGCCACAAATCAAATCCAAACACCAGACTCAGGGGAGCGAGCTTTCAACTCAAGTCCAAATAAACTGAGAAATGGTTTTATTTCCAACATCAATCATCATTTTTTTCCCACTTGGATGATGAAGAAGTGGCAAAGGAAAGCACAAAACAGCAGGAACAGCCAGTCTTGTCCTGCATTACCACGGCTCTGTGACAAAAGCAGTAATATTTGATGTATTGTATTGTATCGTCAGAAAGTGAAGCCAGTGTGGCAGTGTTTGAAACCTGCATTCTCTTAAATGGCCATAAGGGGGTAGCAAAAAGGAATTTGGAATATTGTAATATTGAGCAATTACAATCCTTCAGGGAAGCCGTGTGTCATTTGTTCATTCAACATGAAAGGGAAAATTAAAAACAAACAAACAAACAGATAATTAACTGTTAGTATTGATTTTCAAAATAAAATTTTAAATGAAAAAAAAAAAGTTCCCAATTTTTCTAATTTTGATTTTTACATCTAACGCAAGTTACGTAACTCGAAGGTTGTGTATTCAACATGAAATGAAAAAAAAAGAAAAAAAAAAAAGATAATGAACTGTTAATTTGATTTTCAAAATAAAATAAAAAATGAAAAAACGGATAATGACAATTTTTTCCCCAATTTATGATATTGTGTTAAAATTAAAAACTCGGAACAACAAGCATATCCACGTTTCGTCCAGTTTTTATTATTTTTATATCTAACGCAAGTTACGTGATTCGAAGGTTGCGTAACCCGGAAGTGACCTGTGACAGGGGGAGGAGCTTCACGCGGGACAGCGAGTCTTAAAATCAACAAAAACAGAGAACAGTTTACCTAAAGTTGAATAATTTTTCTGGTGTTGCACTTTGTAGACGGTCCCTGCACTGCGGGGCGTCACTGACGACTGCACGTTAGCTCTTTCTGTTCAAAGCGCTAAACGTTGTAGCTCGTCGTCTGCGTTGCTATGATTCAAAATATGACGCGTGTGTGTGTGTTTCAAGAGTGTTTTCGAGAGTTCAAATCTGTCAATATCTTTACTTAAACATCACTTTCGCAAAAGTTCCGGTCGCGTAACTCGCGTTCGATGGAAAAATCAAAAGTGGACGAAACGGGAAACGCTCGATATCTGAGTGCAATAACGGAAATTGGGGGGGAAAAAAACTAACGTTATCTGATTTTTCGTTTCCTTTTGAACGACAGATTTCTGGGTTTTCTTCCACACAGCACGATTCAGCCTGTAAACAATGATCTCATGTAGAGGGAAATATTGGACTGACTGGATGTCGAATGAAAACACTTAGCGGACAAACTCCAGTCTGAAAACACTGGTCCATTTGCACGATAATCAAAGACGATAGATAATAGAAGAGTATAAATAAAGCATGACATTATTATTGGTACCGGGACTGCTATGAATTCAATACGTTTCCTGCTGTGAAGTGGATGAGCTCTCGGCGGTGTTCCAAATGTGATTACATCTGGTCAGAGCTGGTCAACACAAAAACAAAACACCACTTTGTGTTTGCAGTCGTTTATCGAATCACAGCCAAACAGAAACCGATGAACATTAACCTCTGAAAGAAGCAAAATGAAGTCCTGAAACCAGATCACGGCGGAGCTTATTGTGCCGCGTTGATTATTTCTGTTGCTTTGTGCTCATCAGTCAAGTGCAGCAGGTTCACACACACGCACGCACGCACACACGCACGCGCACGCACACACACACACACACACACACACACACACACACTTGTACTTGCTGCATACTGAGGACCGGGGTTGCTGACAAAGTGAGGACCAGCATTTCCACTTTATAAATCAACACAATTACAAGTATCTACTTCATGAATGACATCGATAAAGAACTACTGGGTGCAGTACCATAAAATGTCTGCAGGTGGCGGCCCAGAGCAAATCGTGTGTGAAACACCAGGGGCTGGAAGACGGGTTTTTTTCTACCAAATTTTTTTTTTCTACCAAAAAACAGAGTATAGCATGTTTACAACCTAAGGAAGTGATTTGAATGAATACAAAGTGAGGACCGGCCAAAATGTCCCCATTTCGTAAAAGTGTCCTCACTTTGTTGGTTAAAAACCCTCACTGGTCCTCAATATGCCGCAAGTACAAGAACACACACGCACACACACGCACACACACTCTTGTACTTGCTGCATCCTGAGGACCGGGTGTAAGAGCTGACAAAGTGACTTTATAAATCAACATGATTACAAATACCTACTTCATCTATAAAGATCTACTGGGTGCAGTACCATAGCATGTCTGCAGATGGAGCCCCAGAAAAACACAGAAAGTGTGTTGAAACACCAGGGCTGGAAAACCGTGTTTTTGTAACAAAATTGAAGACCTAAAATCAGAGTATAGCATGTTTACAAACTAAGGAAGTGATTTCAATGAGGACCGGCCAAAATGTCCTCACCTCGTAAAAATGACCTCACTTTGTTGGTTTAAAAACCCTCACTGGTCCTCAGTGTGCCACAAGTACAAGAACACACACACACACACACACACACACATATTCTTGTACTTTCTGCATACTGAGGACTGGGTTGCTGACAAAGTGAGGACCAGCATTTCCACTTTATAAATCAACTCAATTACAAATATCTACTTCATTAATTACATCTACAAAGAACTACTGGTTGCAGTACCATAAAATGTCTGCAGGTGGAGCCCCAGAGCAAAAAGGGCTGGAAAACTTTTTCGAGTATGATTAATTTTTTTTTTTAATTTTTGGTCCAAAGTTTTACAAAAAACGTCATACTATACTGTCGTCCAAAACTAAAAAAAAAAATTTGACCCAAATTTTTTGGTCCAAAATTTTACAAAAACGTCATACTGTACTATGTCGTCCAAAAGTTGAAAAAAAAATTCAAAAAAAAAATTTGGTCCAAAATTTGACAAATAAGTCATACTATATACTATCTCATCCAAGAATTATTATTATTTTATTTTTTTAATTGAGTATAGCATGTTGTAGCAAACTAAGGAAGTGATTTCAATGAAAACAAAGTGAGAACTGGCAAAAATGTCCTCACTCTGTAAAAATGACCTCACTTTGTTGGTTTAAAAACCCTCAGTGGTCCTCAGTATGCTGCAAGTACAAGAACGCACACACACACACACACACACACACACACACACACACACACACACACACACACACACACACACACACACACACACACACACACACACACACACACACACACACACACACACACACACACACACACACACACACACACACACACACACACACACACACACACACACACCTGACACACACACACAGAGACAACAGCCCATCAATATTGATGGTACTTTAGATTAAATGTAACTTTAATGACTCCCCAGGGGGAGCTGTGTTCCACAGCAGCAGCAGAGGACAGAATAAATAACCGTGTACGGGCATAAAGTGAAAAAGACTCCGAGAACCTATTTTTTTGCAGCCCTCGAGTCGATGATTCAGCAATAACCGTTTTAGGGCGAACAATGCCGTGCACATATATATATATATATATATATATATTTATATATATGCAGAGCTGCAGACACACGACTGTAGTTAAAGGTAACACGATGAACTACATGATGATATCACTGCAGACTGCAGCCAAACACAAGCGTCGTATAATAAATACACCGGTGACGGCGTGGTCAAGGCCGTCAGATTTATAGCAGCGTTTTCAATGCTATTGAAAAATAAATAATAAAACGCGAGGGAAGACTTTAATCAGTCTCCTCAGCGGTATAATACGTATAATACGTCATATTTTGACGACTGTGTCGTGAATAATCTGGGTTTGAGCGACCGATTAACGTTTTAATCACACACACGCGACAACCGAATAACGTCGATTTATAACGACTGATTTACTGTATTTGGTTGTGTATTCAACAGGTAAGGATAAATAAAAAAAAAACGGATAATGACATTTTTTTTTCCAATTTATGATTGATTGTGTTCAAATTTAAAAACTCGGAACAACAAACATATCCACGTTTCGTCTAGTTTTAAAAAAAATAATTTTTACATTTAACGCAAGTTACGCGATTCGAAGGTTGTGTAACCCGGAAGTGACCTGGGAAAGGGGGAGGAGCTTCACGCAGCACAACAATTGCTGCAAATCAACAATAACAAAAAAATAAATTTTTATGCTTTTATGCATTAAAATTTACAGAAAGTTGAATAATTTTAAAAAAAATTCTTTTTTCTGGTGATGCACTTTACACACGGTCCCTGCACTACGGTTTCACCGACGGGGCTCTTTTTGACGAAAGCGCTAAACGTTGTAGCTCGTTGTCTACATAAAAAAAAAACAACAGTGTTTTTTAAGACTTTAAATCTGTGAATATCTTTCTAACTTTTTGCTCAAACGTCACGAAAACGACTGATTTACTGTATTTGGACTGGCGTCACATTCATTCTCCGTTGCCCCCGTTTCCTCCAGTAGATACTGTAGGTTTCTCTTAAATCCTGGCTGCTTCTTTGCAGATTTGCTGTCATCACTTTCTCCCCCTCAGACATCCTGGTTACTCAGAATAATCTCAAAGCCAGTGTCAGCACGAGTGTCACAGATTCCATACAGGAAGTTATTTTTAAAGGACGGCGGTGGTGAAGGAAGAGGAAGAGGAATTAAGATGGAAATAGAAACATATATACTTGACTTGTCAGCTTTTTTTTTTTTAATTACGCGGCAGACAAGCGCGAGACCCTAACGCTTTTTGAACGCGTCGTTACCCGCCCGTGACACCGGATATCGGCGCGTAAGAGGCCGCGAGGCGTTTGGCACAACCCCCAAAACACAGACGCACAAAAGCAAGACGACGCGGGTTCACGGTTCGGTCAGAACGGAACAAAAGCCTTTCTGCAAACACGCAATCAGGGGCGCAGCTTGTGAACAGGCAGGGCCGGCGACTGCTCGGGGCCCCGCGAGCCGATAGGGGGCCCCGAGCCGATAGGGGGGCCCCCGACACTCGGAGCCTCAGGGCTGTTTTTACTGAAATATGTCCATCTATTTACAGTATTTTATTGTTCTATATATTTGTATTGTTTTATAATTCTTTACGGTATAATGCATTTTTTTTTTACTAAGTTTATATAGTTTTATTTAAGCTATTTACAGTATTTTATTGTTTTATAATTCTTTACGGTGTAATGCATTTTTTTTTTACTAAGTTTATATAGTTTTTTATAAGCTATTTACAGTATTTTATTGTTTTATAATTCTTTACGGTGTAATGCATTTTTTTTTACTAAGTTTATATAGTTTTATTTAAGCTATTTACAGTATTTTATTGTTTTATAATTCTTTACGGTGTAATGCATTTTTTTTTTACTAAGTTTATATAGTTTTATTTAAGCTATTTACAGTATTTTATCGTTTTATAATTCTTTACGGTGTAATGCATTTTTTTTTTACTAAGTTTATATAGTTTTTTATAAGCTATTTACAGTATTTTATTGTTTTATAATTCTTTACGGTGTAATGCATTTTTTTTTTACTAAGTTTATATAGTTTTTTATAAGCTATTTACAGTATTTTATTGTTTTATAATTCTTTACGGTGTAATGCATTTTTTTTACTAAGTTTATATAGTTTTTTTTATAAGCTATTTACAGTATTTTATTGTTTTTTAATTCTCTACGGTGTAATGCATTTTTTTTTTACTAAGTTTATATAGTTTTTTATAAGCTATTTACAGTATTTTATTGTTTTATAATTCTTTACGGTGTAATGCATTTTTTTTTTTACTAAGTTTATATCGTTTTTTATAAGCTATTTACAGTATTTTATTGTATATTTTCATATACTTTTTAATTACAGGGTTTTTCCATGTTATTTCATTCATTTTGAAAAAAAAAAAAATATATATATTTGAACTGAAGGAAGGGCCCCCTGGGAATTTTTGCTTAGGGCCCCCACAGACTCTAGAATCACCCCTGCACGCAATATGTGGATAAGGTAAATTAAACAATGGTTGTTTGTGCCTCTGTGATGGACTTGGCCACATGACCAGGGCGTGATTGACACCGCACCCCCCGCCGTGACCCTCACGCGGAGGATAAAGCGGTAGAAGACGGACGGAAATGGAATAAAGGAAGCGACGGCGAGGTAAACAAAGAACTCTGACAAAGGAGGCAGACGGGGACACAAGAGAGAAAAAAGTAAAATAAGTTACCTTGGCTGAGCTGAGAAGGCCGAGTGTTTGTCAGGGCAGGAAAACAAAACAATATGGTCCAGGTGTGAGGGAGTGAGTGGCACTCTGGGTAATCTGCAGCAGGTGAGTGGGAGGGGAAACCAGGTAAAAGGGGGTTTCTCTGGCCAACCTGCAGGGGCACAAGACAATCAGACACAGCAACAAAAAAAAACAGGAGGAGATTTTTCTGCAGATTTCTAACGTCCAGGGCTGGCCCAAGGCATAAGCGAACTGAGCCGCTGCTAAGGGCCCCGTGACCACTAGAGGGCCCCCAAGAGCAATTAACTCAAAAACAGTTTTTAAAAAGTTTGGATTGCTGGAGTTTATTTAGAATATTTCTCCCCATTTTTACCAAAGCTTTTTCCACAATTTTTACATAGTTTTCAGATGCGATTATATAACTTTATATTTGATTTATAAACCATTTTCTCCCCCCCCCCCCCGTTTATACACCGTTTGGTTTTATGTATTGACTCTCTGTGTCGCCAGTAGGGGGAGTTGCTGATTTTGCCAAATATTAAAAGGCGTCATATGTAAGAATGTGGCCAAAAACGGTTACTACACTCAAATTCAAAACACAGAGGTCTTTTAAGGTTTCCTTTTCTGACGTAACTGGCAACCCGTGGTTGCTCGGCATCTGAGACTCTACTGCCTGCAAAGATTGGTAGACGGCCGTAGGTGGCGCCACATGACGCCAAAACATGATTTCAAAACATAAACATGATTTCAAAACATAAACATGATTTCAAAACATAAACATGATTTATAGTCTGCAAAATATATTTTTTAATGCAAATATTTTGTCTGTACTGTTGTTGTTGGTGAGTTCAGTTTGTTATATGAACATTATTCCTGAGTCTCTGTGACATATTAGGAGGATTTTATGGCCAGTTGCTTTAGATGTATTACATAATGCACCTTTAATTGAAAGATTTTTCTGTAAGTTTGCAAATCTGGTGTCTGCTTCCGTGCAACAAAAAAGTTCTCACATTTAGTTTTACAAGTGTATTCGTGACAGAGTAGAATAAGTAGAATAGCTTTAGTATAGTCGGTGTGTGAATGATCACTAATCATTATTATTGGCAGTAACAACAGGGCCCCAAAATCACATTTTGCTTAGGGCCCCATGGAGGCTTGGGCCGGCCCTGCTAACGTCACCAAACTAAACATACAGTAGACGCTGACTTCCATGTCCTGTCCTTTAAATGGACCAGAATGTGCGTCTGCGCTTATTTAGTCGATTAGATTCATAAAACGACGACAAAGCTGCAATGCTATAACCTTTAAAAACGAGATTTAAACCATTCTCACTGTGGTTGAGTTTAGTTTTTCCACGTTTCCCAGGACACAATTTAAGACAAGAGCGACGGAGGCGTTTTGTGTTTCATCTCCAAGCTCCACCGAGCCTCTGTTGTGTTGTTGTTGTTGTTGTTGTTGTTGCGTGGTTTAGGGGAGAAAAGAAAGAAAGGAAGTAAAACAAGCTTATTGTTCTTCTTTAGGGTTTTTACGGTGGTTGATAAAACAGTTGAAACGTATATTATTGTTGTTTGTGAGCGTTAACAGTCAAAGGTGCATTTTAACTAGACAGATGTGTGTGTGTGTGTGTGTGTGTGTGTGTCAGAGACATATTTACAGGGATCAGAGCTTGTTTGTATTGTTTGTTTTTACACGCTTGTCTTCAGCTGTGACAGGGTCAGAGTCAGATCGCTCGCATGGTTAATTGCGTGGTTTTTAATTTGATCCTCTGTGGTTCCGTGCACATCAGAGGACGCTCGGTGCTGGAAGGGAGTGGAGAAAAAAAGCACTCAGCCAGAAAGCCGCTGACAGAGAACAATAAAATAAAATATTCAAGCTAAATGTGTCACACACACTCCCCTGTGGATGCTGAAGATGGCACAGACCCGGTCAGCTTGAGAAAAACATACAAGCCCCTCGTGGATTTGTCGTATATACGAGTTGATTTTGTTTTGGGCTGAAACGACAGCTTGTGGTGGAGGAGATGGATTTCACCTCGTGATGCAAAAAATAAAAGCACAGCGAGATTGCGTCGTGTGAGGGAAACTGATCGGAGGTGGAGAAATAGTTGTGTCGAGGACTGGCATCGGGAACGTGAGGATTCAGCGATGGCTGGGTAATAAAGGGATCAAGAGATTTGAAAGATTTGGAATCTGTCTTTGTACCAGAAATATTTTATTTCAAATTACTGCAAATTTGGGGATTAGGTAATCTGAAACTCAGCTCACTGTCAAAGTGCATCAGGGCAAATGGATCATTTCCTGATTTTCAAAAATTCATTAAAATTATTCCTTAAGAGGTTTGCAAATATTTTCAACTGATCCTTGTTCAGGGCGATGCCGACTATTATGATGGTGAATTTCAAGTCATTCCGAGATACTTTTTTTTTTTGAGAAGAAACTCAGCTCACTGTCAAAGTGCATCAGAGCAAGTGGATAATTTCCTGATTTTCAAAAATTCATTAAAATTATTCCTTATGAAGTTTGCAAATATTTTCAACTGATCCTTGTTCAGGGCGATGCCGACTATTATGATGGTAAATTTCAAGTCATTATGAGATACTTTTTGTTTTTGAGAAGAAACTCAGCTCACTGTCAAAGTGCATCAGGGCAAATGGATCATTTCCTGATTTTCAAAAATTCATTAAAATTATTCCTTAAGAGGTTTGCAAATATTTTCAACTGATCCTTGTTCAGGGCGATGCCGACTATTATGATGGTGAATTTCAAGTCATTCCGAGATACTTTTTTTTTTTGAGAAGAAACTCAGCTCACTGTCAAAGTGCATCAGAGCAAGTGGATAATTTCCTGATTTTCAAAAATTCATTAAAATTATTCCTTATGAAGTTTGCAAATATTTTCAACTGATCCTTGTTCAGGGCGATGCCGACTATTATGATGGTAAATTTCAAGTCATTATGAGATACTTTTTGTTTTTGAGAAGAAACTCAGCTCACTGTCAAAGTGCATCAGGGCAAATGGATTATTTCCTGATTTTCAAAAATTCATGAAAATTATTCCTTAAGAGATATGCAAATATTTTCAACGCATCCTTGTTCAGGGCGATGCCGACTATTATGATGGTAAATTTCAAGTCATTCTGAGATACTTTTTGTTTTTGAGAAGAAACTCAGCTCACTGTCAAAGTGCATCAGGGCAAATTGATAATTTCCAGGCCATTGGAGACACCGCTTGGTCCATATAATATGACTTGTGTCTCGTCTTCATTAAAGCTCACTCACTCAATCACTCACCTTCTACCATGAAGGAAGGACAGGTTCACCAGTCCATGACAGGGCCACGTTCTGTAGAGACAAACAAATGAAACTTAATTTAAATATCACCATTTTAATTTGATTCGCTGTACTTTCTTGACATGATGTTTGAAAAGGACAGCCATTATGTCACATTCGACTAAAACTAAACTGGATTTCTTAAAGCTTTACTGTAAATGGATTGTATGTGTGCATACGAGAGTGAACGTTAGCTGGGATTGGCACCAGCAACCCTCCAACCCCTCATGTGCAGGATAATGCAGTAGATGACAAGTTAGCGTGGGAACATTTCTCAAAGCCAAGCTAACAGTTTACCACGGAATATAAGAAGAAGTTGGTGTAAGGAAGAAGAAGAAAGCACGGAATGGTGCTTGACATGCTAGCAACTAGCCACCAGCTAATGTTGTTTCAGGTCTTGAAGAAGAATATCTTATCCCTGATTGTTAAAAAAAAAGATCTGAGCTGAACGAGGACTTTATGTGAGCGTGAGAGTGAATATTAGCTAGGATTGGCACCACCAACCCTCCAACCCCCTCACATGCACGATTAACGCAGTAGAGAACAGGTTAGCGAGCATACATTTCTCAAAATCAAGCTAACACACCAAGATAATGTGATTGGGAGCCAAATTACCACTGCTAATATACTTTAAATTAAGTTCCCAACCAGTTTTTACCATGAAATGTAAGAAGAAGTCTGTGTAAGGAAGAAGATGAAGAAAGCACGGAATGGTGCGTGACATGCTAGCAACTAGCCGCCAGCTAATGTTGTTTCGGGTCTTTAATGAAGTAGGTCAACTGTAAAACAATCGATGCTACAATTGATGCTACAAACAATCGCTGATTGTTAAAAATGACCCGGGCTGAACGAGGGCTTTTTGTGAGTGCGTGAGTGAATGACTGAGTGAATATTAGCTGGGATTTGCACCAGCAACCCTCCAACCCCCCCGTGTGCAGGATTAATGCAGTAGACAACGAGTTAGCGAGTGCACATTTGTCAAAGTCAAGCTAACGCACCAAGACAATGTGATTGGGAGCCAAATTACCACTGCTAATATACTTTAAATCTGCACTCTGTGCAAGGAAGAAGAAGAAAGCACGGAACGGTGCTTGACATGCTAGCAGCTAGCCTCCAGCTAATGTTGTTTCAGGTCTTTGATGAAGTAGGTCAACCGTAAAACAATTGATGCTAACAAAGCCGCCGCCGCTGCTCCTCCTCCTAAATGAATAATAAGTTATCGTTGATGGTTAAAAAAGATCGGTTTCCTCCCATATTCCAAGATTTGGGGATTAGCCACATTGGCCGTGGATGATTGTTTGTCTCTTCGTGGCCCTGGAGAGGCTGAATCTTTGCTCCGAAAAAAGATCCACAGATGAGGACAGTCGCTCTCAGATTCTTCTAATTTACTGCACACAAAAGAAGAAGAAGAAGATATAAGAAAACCTTGGCACCACAACACAAGTTCTGAAGGTTGATAATCAAACGGTGGCAGAGACGGCAGCTGTGTGGAGTTACACAGCACTTTACCACGCGCAGCATCAGATCACCCGTTTCAAAGAAGTGAACGACTGACTGATGTTTTCACACTGAAGGCTGCGTTACGGCTGAGCAGAGCGCTGTGATTCCCAGCTGTGATCAAATCCAAACATGTGTGCCAGTCACTTTCACTTGATGAAAATTCAAGCCTACTTTTCCAAATCCTGACTTGGTGAAAAAAAAAACTGCAGCTTCAGTTTTTTTCCCGATCCACGATTCTCACGCTCCCTAATGGCTTTAGCAAGTTTGACGTCTCAAGGGCAAAAAGCTGCGCGGCTGTATGTGCAAACCCCTAAGTGTGTAATTTTTGAAAATGCATGAGCTTTGAATCCAAGACCTCGCAGGTGCTCTGCTGAAAACTGTTGACCGAGCAAGTACGATGGAAAACGTTGGTGAATAAACATGCACACCTGCAGGTGCGGATCTCCACTGTTTCGCTAATGTTGCTGAGTATTTGAACCACGTCACGCAGCAGTGAACGAGGTCTGACGTGGGTCTCTGCTGCAAGTGTTTTCCATCACGCGTGTGTGTCGTTGAAAACACGATGTAGACAAAACAAAACAGCAGTGCAAAAGGGGAAGTGATTACCTCTAACCCACAGGTGTCAAACATGCGGCCCCCCCAATCGATAACATGAGGCCCCCCCACTTAATATTATGTTATAATGAAAACATGGCGCACAACCCCACTGTCTTTTAAACACATACTCAACAGGAAGTCGGCCTTTTTCAATTTTGGCGTCCATTTTGGCTATTTGCGAATCTATGTACAAGTCTATCTACGTTTCTACAAATCTACGTAGGAGCAATGTAAGCATTGTTGTCGGAAAAAAAGGTTTTGCGGATTCAAAACGGCGTGAACATGGCAACCCTTGGCGAATTTAGACCATTCGCCACGATACAGGAATTGCCCGATAACTTCGGCATAGATTGAATGCCACCGAATTTCCCCGAAATTTGTCGAGAAGACCATGCATAGCCTCAACTCAACAGGAAGTCGGCCTTTTTGAATTTTGGTGCCGATGTACAAATGGGATTTCTTTCTGGGTTTTTTTTTCTTTTTGTTTCCTTTGGCGGCCCTCAGTCCAATGTTGGGTTCCTAAATTGGCCTTCGGGTATCACAACTTTGAGAACCCCTGCTTTAAGCGAAGCGAAGTCTTGGAAAGAAATCCAGTAGTAGTTCGGAACAGTGGACTGATCCAAGTGCAGAAGGAGATGGTGCAAGGGTAGGGGGTAAGGTACACTCTTAGAAATAAGGGTTCCAAAAGGGTTCTTCTACAAGGGCTCATGAGGTTCTACCTGGAACCATTTGCTTCTGAAAAACCCTTTTCCTGAAGAAAGGGTTTTTCAAGGGTTCTTGGTAACACTAGATTCAAGATTCAAGATTCAAAGTGTTCATTGTCATATGCACAGTAAAGAAACACGTTTCCCTGTACAATGAAATTCTTACTTTGCTGTCCACTCAAAAATACTAGCATAAAGTAGAAAGAAATGTTTTAAAAAGTATAATATACATAATTAAAAATAGTAAATAAATATTACAAAAAAAACTCAAATAATATATATGCATGAAATAAGTATAAACATGTGCATGACTAAGAAAAACTGTACATAAAGTCCACACTGGTTGTGCAAGATGTTGTGCAACAGATTTAAAGTGAATCAAAATGGTTCCAGTAAGAACCATTTTGATCCAGAGAACCCTTTAAAACACCTTTCCCGAATAAAGGGTTTTAAAAGGGTTGGTGTAAGAGCCACAGGGCAGAAGATGCTCTTGGAAGAGCTGGTTCTTCAAGAACTTCTTTGAAGATAGACAGGGACGCACCCATGTTCTGGTAGCGCTCGGTAGGACGCACAAAAAGAGACTGGATTATCTTGTGCCGAGTGTTTTGACGCTGCCAGACGAGAATCCTTTGATGGACGGAGTAGTCGAGGGGTAACATAAGCCTTCGGGGGAGCATTTAAGTAGCTCGATTGCGGCTGTCCGTCATGGCTGTCGCTCCAAATCTATGGCTCTGTGATCACCGAACGCGTCGTCTGACCTGAAACACGTTATTATGGCTCTGAAATATGACGTAACTAAAACCACGGAAGCTTGTGCCACTTGTGCTACTCAAGACATTCCACTTGCAGAACGTCTAATGGGAGTAGACTTCCGTGTGAAGTACGCGGCCATATACCCACAGAGGAGTTATCCATCCATCCATCCATCCATCCATCCATTATCTACCGCTTTTATCCTCCACATTGGGCGATAGGCGGGGTCACACCCTGGACAGTTCGCCAGTCCATCACAGGACCACATATAGAGACAAACAACCGTTCACTCTCACTCTCACGGTCAATTTAGAGCGACCAATTCACCTAATCCCCATATCGCATGTTTTTGGACTGTGGGAGGAAGCCGGAGAACCCGGAGAAAACCCACGCACACATGGGGAGAACATGGAAACCCCTTGTTCCAAAGTTGTTCCAAAAGGGGCTCGAACCCAGGAACCCGGGTCTTCTTGCTGCAAAGGCAAGAGTGCTAACCACTACACCAACCGTGGGCCCCCAGAGCAGCTATTATTAATAATAATGATACGAAAAAGCATAATCTTGTAATTTTTATTAAACCAGTCTCCTGCAGGGGAGACTTGGCTTAATAAGCGAATAATTTCTTATAATCACAATTTCAAATATTTATGAATCCTCTTGAGCAGCACATGAAAAGAAATCATCATTAAAAGATTCAACAGAAAGAAGAAGCAGTGAGAGGGGAAGAGGGGAGGCAGAAGCTTCAGCTTCATGTACTTTTCAAACGGCTCACACCTCGAGATCACTCAGGCTTTGACGTACGGAGACGTTTCGCTCGATCGAGCTAATCAAAAGCTTTTTGTTATTTTAACGTTTTTCATGAATCTTTCAGCTGTTTTGTGTTTTTGTCGTGCGGGAGAGAGAGAGAAAAAAACAAAAGAACGCGATCACCTTTTTTGTTGTGAGATCAAAACGAGCCAAACCCTCCGCTGTCGACGTCGACATAATTACTGACTCCGCGCTGTGTCTTCGTGTCATCTTTATCTGAAGAGCTTTTGGTCTCGTCAGTGCTGCTGCTGCATAATTCAACACGCCTCCCTCCCCTCTCTAAATGTATGTCTTTTTTGTGTGTTTTTGTCGTCTCCGCAGGGCGAGTGCTCGCAGCGCTGCTTCAACATCTTCGTGCTGGAGACGGTCTGCGTGGCCTGGTTCTCCCTGGAGTTCACGCTGCGATTCATCCAGACGCAGAGCAAGTGCGCGTTCCTGCGCACGCCGCTCAACGTCATCGACGTGGTCGCCATCCTGCCGTACTACATCACCCTCATCGTGGACTCCCTGTCGGTGGGGGGGAAACAGGTGGGCTCGGGGAACAACTACCTGGAGAAGGTGGGGCTGGTGCTGCGGGTGCTGCGAGCCCTGCGGATCTTCTACGTGATGAGGCTGGCGCGGCACTCGCTGGGCTTGCAGACGCTCGGGCTGACGGTGAGGAGGTGCACGCGCGAGTTCGGCCTCCTGCTGCTGTTCCTGTGCGTGGCCATGGCCCTCTACTCCCCGCTGGTGTTCCTGGCCGAGAGCGAACTGGGCGCCAAGCAGGAGTTCACCAGCATCCCCGGGAGCTACTGGTGGGCGGTGATCTCCATGACCACGGTGGGCTACGGCGACATGGTGCCCAGGAGCATCCCCGGCCAGGTGGTGGCGCTCAGCAGCATCCTCAGCGGCATCCTGCTCATGGCCTTCCCGGTCACGTCCATCTTTCACACCTTCTCGCGCTCCTACGTGGAGCTGAAGGAGGAGCAGAGCCGGGCGTCGCGGCAGAAGCCGGACTCCCAGGACAGCACCAAGTCCCAGAACAGCGAGGACTCTCAGGAAACGGACAGCTACCACGGCGTCGCGGAGGCCGCCGCCTCGACTGCACAGAAGAGGAAGTCCTTGGCTGTTAAGAGAGCCGAGATCAGAGCATCCATGCAGACTTAGAGGCTCTAACTTTCCGCCTGAAGGAGGCGACGGCCATCTCTGGGAGTTCAACGACGAAAACAGGAGTTTTTTCTGAGGTATTTTAGACGATGGACGACAATACGATAATCCTTATTATACAAACAAGACAAACTGATGAAAAAAAAACATTCCACATTCTCTCTAACGCCAGACATCAGAGTAGTTCTTCTGTTTCTCATGTAGCTGCATCATGAAAGCACTGTTTTAAATAAAGATGTCAGACATGCAGTGCACTGTCAATGTGGAATCTCGTTTATTTTCAATGTCTTATTTTCAAGCTCGACACCACACCAGACTCAACCCTCCAAAGCCAAAGACGAGCTTACCTCGGCGTCATCGCGTCTCCTCTCGGTTGCCTGGCGACCACATGTCGAGGTCAGGCCTCTGGGAAGTCAGTCGCACTAAGCCAAGAAAAATAAAAGCAGGACATGGACAAAAAAAAACAAGTGCACAATAGAGGCAGAGAAGAAGAATAGAGTGGAGTGGAGTTTGGCGGAGACAAGTGTCAGGGGGTGATGATGATGTGACTGAAGGACAGCAGAAAAGGTCGGTCGGTACAGTAGTGAGAGAGTGGCACTGTTTAAAAGAAAGGAGATTTTCTTTGGGAGTGTCCAAGGACGGACAGAATTAGGGACAGGAAAGGCTGAGATGGACTGGAAAGAGGATGTTAGAGATGGAGCTGCTGGGCAGGGGGAAAAGCAGAAGAATATTTACCCTTGTTAAGAGGACGTGAGGACAGTCAGTGATTATTCATCCACCTGGAAATATCTAAACCCATTAATTAATTAATTAATTAATTAATTAATGATGATTATGATTTATTTAAATAAAAAAATAAAAAATGATGATTAATTAATTAATTAATAAATAAATAAATAAATAAATAAGTAAATACATAAATAAATTAACCCATTTCAGGTGTTAAAAATTAATTAATTAATTAATTAATTAAATAATGATGATTATGATTAATTTAAATAAAAAAATAAAAAATGATGATTAATTAATTAATTCATACATTAATAAATAAATACATAAATAAATTAACCAATTTCAGGTGTTAAAAATTAATTAATTAATTGATTAATTAATGAATGATGATTATGATTAATTTAGAGACAAAAAAATAAAAAATGATGATTAATTAATTAATTAATACATTTGTAAATACATACATAAATAAATTAATGTATTCATACATTTATAAATTAATTCATTATTTATTTTTATTTAAAAAATACATTCAGCCTTACATACTTTCCTAATTTATTGGCACATGCAGCACTTGAACATTGAAGTGAGACATTATAAAATTATATATATATATATAAAATTTGCCTTCGTCAAGTTAGAGCCAGTGAAGTGCAAATTCGGTTTAAATATGTAAATGCCATAGCGTGCCGACACTAAAAATCTCAGTTATTGGATTAAATGAATCATTCAAAAGCATGAAATTAGCACACAGAACACTACGTTATCTAATTATTATATCTATAATCTTTTCATGAAATTATTGTCTGGACGTGGTCGCACTGAGACATAATAATAATAATAATTCGAGCAGAAATCCAATTTACATGGATTTGTGTGCTCTGCGCCATGAAACCATAGCCTGAGGAGCAGCGTCTTTTTGAAAAATTTAATAAAGATTATAATGAACGGCGCGCCACGTGGGAAAGGCTTTGATTTCACAACTTATTACACACAAGGACAGCGTGTGTGTGTGTGTGTATGTGTGTGTGTTGCACTGAGAATACTCTTAAATGATTGTATCTGCGGCTTTGTTAATGTTTTTAATAAAAGGTTAGCGACGTGGGCTCAGTGCACTCAATGAAGTGATAAATCCATACTAATAATGTTCACTCTGAGAGGTCAAGCATGGTTTGTTAATGAGGGGCGAGAAAAAAAACACGCCCTGAACTGAGTTCACCTCATCGTCGTCCAGAATCCTTTCATTCTGGACCGCAGCACTTAGCGGTTTACGGAGTTTTCTTAAAGCTACAACCGTGAAGAACAAAGTCAATGAGATGATATTTTGAAACACTAATGAGCTTTACGTTTTTTTTGCCACCTGCAGAGATAAAAGATGAACGTTAACTCTTGTTCATTTCACCGTGGAGGACGTTTTTATGTAGTTGGAATATGGAAAAATAGGAATTTCCTGTAACTTGTGAGCTGAACCAAGTGTCAGTGAAGGTTTCAAGGCATCAAGAGTTCAACCGCACACTTTAAAACAACTTAGATGAACCTGCCAGACTGAATATAAATGACCCTGAAGAGGATGGAAACATTACATGGGGAGTTAAAGTCTGCGAAAGCCTCGTTTTTATGCACAGAAATACAATTTAAAATGGTCTATTTTGTCACGAGTGAACAATAACAGCTACTCACGGTGTTTAAAAGAAAATGTGCGATATAAAATGAATCAACAACACATAAATAAGGACACGGGACAAAAACACATTTAGTAAAGTCTGAAAATGTGACCTATAAACCAGTGTTTCCCAATCCTGGTCCTCAGGAAACACTCGCCCTGCCATGTTTTAGATGTTGCCCCGCTCCAACACACCTGATTCAGATGAAACATTCCATTTTTGGAAAAAAAAAAAAAAATTGAACAAAAGTTGAAATATTACATTTTTTTGAAGAAAAATGGACAAAAGCTGAAATGTAACATTTAAAAAAAAAATTGACACTTTTTCTTAAAACAAAATTGAAACATTAAATTAAATTTTTTTTTTAGCAAAAGTTAAAACATTACATTTTTGAAAAAAAAATTTGAACAAAAGTTGAAATATAATTGACGACTATTTGACAAAAGTTTTTGTTTACAAAAGTTGAAACATTAAATTATTTGAAACATTGAATTATTTGAAGATCGTTATCGGGCAGATCTGCAGAGCTCGATGATGAGCTGATGATTTTGTGAGAAGGGCAACATGTAAAACATGGCAGGGCAGAGTTCCCTGAGGACCAGGGTTGGGAAACACTGCTATAAACACGCAATCTCAGGATGTCCATATAAGGACTTGTGCATCATCCCCACTGCAATTCACCAAGGGTGTTAACTGAGAACATCCAACAACATGGCTTTTATCCACACTTTTCTGGGTCTGACTTTGTTTTTTTTAAGTGGAAAAGAAGTCCAATCTCCACAAAAGTCCACCAAACAAGCTAAAAAAAAAGGCAAAGAACCGTCGTCTTTTGAAATGTAGTCTGAAAAACCGTAATTATCCCTTTATGTCTGTACTACATATAACAGTGGAAATTTAAAGGTGCCATATTTCAAAATACAGAGTTTTTTTTTTTTTCCGTTTTCTGACATAACTGGCAACCCGTGGTCGCTCGGCAGCTGAGACTCTACCGACTGCAATGATTGGTAGACGGCGGTAGGTGGCGCCACATGACGCCAAAACATCAACACGATTTGCAGTCTGCAAAATGTTTTTTTTTCATGCAAATATTTTGTCTGTACTGTTGTTGTTGGTGAGTTCAGTTTGTTATATGAAGATTATTCCTGAGTCTCTGTGACATATTAGGAGGATTTTACGGCCAGTTGCTTTAGATTTATTACATAATGCACCTTTAATTACAGTAAAAAATAATCAAAAACCATGAAGTAAAGAATGAACAGGATTTTCACATCAATCCTTTTAGCCCTTTTTCCTGTTCAACTATTGTCAGAGTTTGATTTAAATGGCAAACGCGTTACACTTTATATGCTTATTACTGCTTCAGATGGTAAATCCCAAAGAAGGACCATGTGTGGTGGAGTTTAATGAGCGACAAGTTACAAACTCCAGTGTTGAAGGACGGCGTGGCTCACTGCGGTGGGCTGCTGGCATTTTTAATGGAGAAATTAAATACAAAAACAACCAACGTAACATGGTGGAAACTGCATAAAAGAAGCATACTTTACATAAACAGGGTGTACGCTTTCAAACAGGACAGCTGGTTACGATGGAACGACAAGATAAATGAAACAAAAACAACATCAAATAAATTCAGGGTATATAAAATAAACCGAAGTCTGAGGAGGAAAAACAACAGTCACCTTCAGTGTCTGTAAACTGTACTTTTAAAGCCACGATTTAGAGATTAGAAAAATAAATAGGTGTAGAAAGGGACACCTGCGCTACCAAGACACCAAGCAGTCGTCCATAACGTACGTTATTAATACTCGCGAGGGACAAATATTCATTAAAAAAAAATGACGAGGTTTGCCCAAGTGGAAGAACAAGGAAGTTGAGGTTTTATCGAGCGGAGAAACATTTCAAAATAAAAGCATCTCACTTCTTACAACGGTGGAGTCGAGACGATGGACACGAGGGCTTGAGGTTACTGAATTTGCTGTTTATATATAAAAAAAATAAACATAAACCCCGAACCGTCCATGTTTCTATGCGTTGACGGTCAAGATACAGTACGAGTGTATTCAAAAATGTCTGCAAGTCAGTGGGGCGGCTTATTGAAGCTGGGCTTTGAAGCTTTCATAGCTTCAAAGATTAAAACAAGATTTGTGATTGTTTCAGCTTCTTAAATGTGAACATTTTCTTGGTTTCTTTGCTCCACATAAACAAAGAAATCCTTCAAACTGAATCATTTTGGTTTGTGAACAAAACAAAGACGTTCGAGAACATCATCATTTCCAGCCTTTGACAAACACCGATCAAGGTTTTTTAAGCATTTTCTGACATTTTATGCACCGAACGATTCATCGATCAATCGAGAAAATAATCGTCAGATTCATCGGTTGCGAAAATAACCGTTAGTTGCAGCTCTAATGACGTCATAAAATACGAAAATAACTGCAGAAATAACGTTCATTTCACTTGTTTTTCGTAAGCAACAGACGACCCGGCGTAAACGCTCCATCTTTGTTTTCTGATCCAGACGAGGATCTATCTCTACACTCTTAGAAATAAGGGTTCCAAAAGAAAGGGTTCTTCTACAAGGGCTGAGGTTCTACCTGGAACCATTTTCTTCTGAAAAGGGTTCTTGGTAACACTAATGGTTCCAGTAAGAACCCTTTTGATCCAGAGAACCCTTTTAAAAGGGTTCCAAAAGGGTTCTTCTACAAGGGCTCAGGTTCTACCTGGAACCATTTGCTTCTGAAATACCCTTTCCCGAAGAAAGTGTTTTTCAAGGGCTCTTGGTAACACTAATGGTTCCAGTAAGAACCCTTTTGGAACCCTTGCTTCTGAAAAACCCTTTTCCCGGAGAAAGGGTTTTTCAAGGGTTCTTGGTAACACTAATGGTTCCAGTAAGAACCCTTTTGATCCAGAGAACCCTTTTAAAAGGGTTCCAAAAGGGTTCATCTTCAAGGGCTCAGGTTCTACAAGGGCTCAGGTTCTACCTGGAACCATTTGCTTCTGAAAAACCCTTTCCCCGAAGAAAGGGTTTTTCAAGGGTTCTTGGTAACACTAATGGTTCCAGTAAGAACCCTTTTGATCCAGAGAACCCTTTTAAAAGGGTTCCAAAAGGGTTCATCTTCAAGGGCTCAGGTTCTACAAGGGCTCAGGTTCTACCTGGAACCATTTGCTTCTGAAAAACCCTTTCCCCGAAGAAAGGGTTTTTCAAGGGTTCTTGGTAACACTAATGGTTCCAGTAAGAACCCTTTTGATCCAGAGAACCCTTTTAAAAGGGTTCCAAAAGGGTTCATCTTCAAGGGCTCAGGTTCTACCTGGAACCATTTGCTTCTGAAAAACCCTTTTCCCGAAGAAAGGGTTTTTCAAGGGTTCTTGTACACTAATGGTTCCAGTAAGAACCATTTTGATCCAGAGAACCCTTTCCTGACAAAAAAGGATTTCAAAAACGGTTCTTGGTGGAACCGTCAAAAAGGGTTCTCCTATGAGGACAAGCCGAAGAACCTTATATGGTTCTACCGAGCACTTTTATTTCTAAGAGTAAAGCTCCGCTCCTGCTTCACTGACATTAAGCTGCAGGGAAATGACAATAACTCTGTTACCGTTGAGCTGTAATTCTGACTCTGTAGAAACTGTGTTTACGTTTGGCAGCTTTGACAACTCATCTCCAACTTGGCAAAAAAAAACACGTGTGTGGCAGTTAAATCTTAACTTAAACATAAAAAAAAGCACACAGTAACTGAGTGACGATGAGGGTGATCCTGACCTGGACGCCTTGATTTTTTCCGTCCTTTCATTCGTTCCTGGACGTCTGACAGCTGTGGACGGGTCCAAACACACGGAGACAAACAAGCATTCGCACAAACATCCACGACTATGGACACTTCTAGATTCTCTCTCCTGCTGCGAGACGACTCTTCTACCCACTTTTAAAGTCAACACAGGAGGCGATAACGGATTAAAATAGATTTCACCATGATCCCTTTTTTTTTTTTTTAGAAGGTAATCTCCACGTGGGATTATTTAACCTCAACTCACAGTTCAAACTTTGATCTCCAAACTCAGCGGGAGTTCCTTTGTCACACTGTATGGAACGGATTCGTACAAAACATGGAAAAACAAGGTTTGGAATACATCGTCTCAAATGACTCACGAACACATTTTTTAGCGTTTTTGTGCGTTCACGCGGTTTAACGACGCTGATCCTCGTCCGAGCATTAAAGAGTTAAAAAAAAAAGAATAATTCCTCACTCATCTTCAACAACTGCAGTAGAAAAAAACGTTGGCTTCTCGTCGACTTGTGCAACTCGCGCGAAAAACGCGACGGCGATATTTCCGTCAGAATGTCCTCGCGTTTCGGGCAACGTTGGCTTCAGGCGGAAGACGAAAACGTCTCTAAAAGTCTCTTTCACGTCGCTGTGTTGATTTAAAAAAAAAAGAAAAGAAGAAGAAGAAAAGGCAGTTAATGTTCAAATGTACCGCTGGGATTTTTCCTTCATTTGGTAAAAAAATTGATTGATGATTTAATCCCAATTAGGATTGTGTCTGTACGTCAAAGCATTTTGGTGAACGTCTGTCCAGCAAGTGAATAAACTCCATTATATACATTCAATAATAGTGTATATCAAGATTTATATATATGTATATATGTATGTATATATGTGTGTATATATATATATATATATATATACATACATATACATACATACATACATATATATATATATATATATATATACACACATATACATACATACATACATATATATATATATATATATATGTGGGTGTATATATATACACACATATATATACATACATATATATATATATATATATATATATATATATATATATATATATATATATACATACATATATATATATACATACATATATATATATATATACATATACATATACACATATATATACATATACATATATACATACATACATATACATATACATATACACATATATATACATATACATATATACATACATACATATGTATATATATATATATATACACACATACATATATATATATGTATGTATATATATACATATACATACATACACATATATACATACACATATATATACATATACATACATACACATATATATACATACACATATATACACATACACATATATACATGTATATATACATACATATATGTATATATATATATCTATGTATATATATTTACATAGATATATATATATATATATGTGGGTGTATATATAAACATATATGCACACATATATATAAATATATATATATATACATACATACATATATATGTATACATACGTACATACATATATATATATGCATACATAAACATAAATACGTACATATATATGTACAATATACATGATATATATACACATGTATATCAATATGCATATATACACATAGAAATAATTGCATATATACACATATACAATACGTATATATATCTTAATGTATATATATTGCTGGTTATGCAGCAAGCCACGTCTGAATGTGAGTTTTAAGGCTCCATGGTTCCATGCAACAATCCCGAAAAGCGCGTCGACAAAAAAAAGCAAGGTGCATTCCCGTCTGTACATCCTCTCATCATACACATATACATATATATATACATATATATGTATGTAGTATTTCCATGTGCATACTAGTCTCCTCATGCGCAGACTGATTCCAGGATATAATCTGTGTGACGTCCGCATTCCCAGACACACACACACACACGCGCCGTCAGTACGATAATAAATAAAACAGAGAAACGGTCATGTTTATGTGTAACAAGTGTCCTTTGTATATAAATGCAGACGACACCACCACCGAGGGCGCGTGTGCGTGCGTGTGTGCGTGCGCGTGTGTGTGTCCATGCCTTATTTATGAGTGTACATGTGTCTTCATGTGTACTTGGGAGGCGACCGCGAGCATCTCCAAGTTGCTTTTGGTCCAGTGTGTCTCTCCCGCGTTTGAAGCCTCTCTCAGAGGGCTTTGGCACTGGTGGTGAGGGACACGGTGTGGGACACGGGCTTCTGCGGGTACAGGCTGTAGTAGTACACCTGGAAGAGGATGGCCACGTCCACCACCACCTGCAGCAGGCCGCACGTCCAGAACTGCACGGGCGCCTGGGTGAGCAGGAAGTAGCCCGTCTTAAAGGTGTCGCCGCTGGTCCACATCAGCACCATCTTGATGCTGGGAAATGAGAATGAAAATGGTGATTATGGCATTGTTGTGTTAGTGCCATCATCACTCAAATAATAAGTCATTCTTAGGTTTCGTGCTGATATTGTCTAGGCTGAATCACTTCTCAGCATCACAATAAAAGGTGGTAACAATAGCGGGATTTTCTGGTTGGAGTTGGTAATAATAACAGAGTACGACTGTGTGTCTTTCTGCTCTTCACTAAATCTCAGTGCACACACCAACACGGGTTCAATCAGGCTCTTGTCTATTATTCCAGCATGCTGTGTGTGTGTGTGTGTGTGTGTGTGTGTGTGTGCGCGGTTCACAGCAAAGCAGATGGAGAAACATATCCTTCACGACAGCTCCATTGTCTACGCGCAAACGTGAACATAGCACATTGTGTTTTCAGAGCCTGCAAGGCTACAATTAAAGTATTCATTGATTTTTTACTATACTCAGCTTCACACTGTAGAGTTCTGCCATTTAATTACAATTATAACGTATTTAAGGTGGGCAAAATATAGGATATAGGGACTTGTTATACACTTTTTTTGCACAGATATCAAACACTAGCAACGCATTTCCATTGGAAATCTGTAACTCCAGCTCAAATAACCAGACTTCATACATATACAGATATATATGTACATATAGATATACATATATATATACATACATATACATACATTTATACATATACATATATAAACACATATATATATACATATACATACACACATATATATACATATACATACACACACATATATATATATACATACACACACATATATACATACATATACATACACACACATATATACATACACATACATACATATACACATATATGCATACACACATATATGCATACATATACATACATACACACATATAAACACATATACATACATACACACATATACATACATATATATATATATATATATACATACACACACATACATATATATATACATATATATATATATATATACACATATATATATATATATACACATATATATATGCATATACACATATACATACATATACACATATACATACATATACACATATATAGATACACACATACAAATAAACATATATATATATATATATCTATACATAGATATATATACATATACATATATATATATACACATACACATATACATATATATATATATATATATACACATATATATATATATATATATATACACATACACATATATATACATATACACACACATATATATATACATATACACATATATATACACATACATGCACACACACACACAAATATATGTATATATACATATATATACATATATGAAGGCAAGAATGGGGGGATAGAAAAGCCACAATAACAACAAAAACAAGAAAAGTGAAATAATCCATCTCCGCACAGAGCAGTGCAGGCTTTATCAACAAAGTGTTTCACTGGTTCACATCATGGAGCTGACTCGTGAGGAAATCCCAAGTTCCTTTAAGCATTAAAGTCCTCTCGATAACACTGAGACGCACGGTGAACCTCGACTAATGAGACGGAAGAGGAAGCTGAATGAAAAAAGAACCAAACCCCCGGGCTACAAGCAAAACATCAGGCTTTTCAACAATGCACTGTATACACCAGTGCTGCTGTACCTCACCTTTAAAACCCTAAGAAGTTGCGTTAGCAGTCTTTTTACTATTAAAGTATCTTTAATATTTAGCTTTTTAGACTGAAATGAAGTAAACGTGAGTGATTCTGACAGAGCTCTGATGAGTTTTCTGAAGCAAAACCTGCCCAGAACAATACGAGCTCTCGCTGTGACATTTAAAATCCTGTCACTCTGGACCGTCTGTGTGGACAGTGTTTGATGAAGCTCTGCAGGAGACGTTCTTGTCCCTCAGCCAAGTGGTAATCTCCATTCAGAGGCTCAGTTTCCTCCGAGTGTGTTATCTATCCATCCATCCGTCCATCCATGAACCTCTTGTTTACCCAAGGTTTTTGAAATATTGACATTTTTGCACGTAATCCGCCACAACACAGAGTTCCTCTCAGGAGCTGGTTTGCGGAGGTAATAAAAACCTGAGTGCTGGAAAACATGTCCGGTTACCATGACGACGGCCAATCGTAAAAAAAAAAAAAGGGGCCACTAATCATAGCTGCAGAACATTCGCTTTTAATGTCGTCATCGGGACGTTTGTTTTGCGTTGCACTGACTACTGTCCTGTGTCGAAAAATGATGAAGATGAAATGTTGATTGATGTAAAACTGTAAATTTAATTTTTTTGATTGTGTCACTAATAATGTTCTGAAGATCAAATTAAAAGAAATTGGACTCTTATTTCAGCAGAATTTGAGCTGTATATGCACATATATATACATATATACAAATATACAGGTATACATATGCATACAGTGTATATATGTATGCATGCATATATACACATATACATCTAGAGTGTATATATGTATACATGCATATATACACTAACATATACAGTGTATATATGTAAACATGCATATATGCATATACGTATATATGTATACATAAATATATGCATATATGTATATATGCATACATACATATACGTATATATGCATACATGCATATACGTATATATGCATACATGCATATACGTATATATGCATACATGCATATACGTATATATGCATACATGCATATACGTATATATGCATACATGCATATACGTATATATGCATACATACATATACGTATATATGCATACATACATATACGTATATATGCATACATACATATACGTATATATGCATACATACATATACGTATATATGCATACATACACATACGTATATATGCATACATACACATACGTATATATGCATGCATATACGTATATATGCATGCATACATATACGTATATATGCATGCATACATATATACGTATATATGCATGCATATACGTATATATGCATGCATATACGTATATATGCATGCATACATATACGTATATATGCATACATACATATACGTATATGCATACATACATATACATATACGTATACATACATATACGTATATATGCATAGATACATATACGTATATATGCATAGATACATATACGTATATATGCATAGATACATATACGTATATATGCATAGATACATATAAGTATATATGCACACATACATATATGTATACATACATATACGTACATATATGTATACATACATATACGTACATATATGTATACATACATATACATATCTATATGTATATATGTATACATACATATACGTACATATATACATATGTATATGTATGCATACATCTATATACATATACATGTATACATATGTAAATATACATACATATACCTATATATATATACACATACCTATACATATACAAATATATACATATATACACATACATATACACATATATATACATACATATACACACACACACACACATATACAATTGCAGCAGGTAACACAATGTATGAACGTCTCCGCGTCAGATCCCCACACACTCACACAGTTAGCGGTTGGTGACGTGTGCACACACAGTGTACGTGTGCTCTGTGACCTGCTGAGGTTGCTGTTAATGCTTGACTCTCATGTCTGCACATGTTCCCTGTGTGTGTGTGAGAAAAGGTCATGAGAGACCCTCGATCTGTGTGTTGTCCCCACGTTCTCCTCCTCATACACATCTCACTATATTACAATGTAATATTCCACCGATGTGACTCGATCAATCTCATCTGTAATCTCATAATAAGGTCATAACCATTAATCAACGCCGGGGGGTTCAAACTCATAACATAACCGATTATCGTCACGATGCGAGCCGACGTCTGATGTAATAAATATGTCAGTGAACAAAGCTGTGATTCCCTCAGCAGGTGGCAACACGGCGGCGTTATGATAAAAGGAGGCGGGATGAGTCTTTGTGTGAGCAGATTTACTGTGTTTCTGTAAGCGGCTTAACAGATGTAAAGAACGGATGAGAGGTAATCTGACGCTGCTGTTACCCCCCCAACAACAACAGCCACGACCCGCTGGCTTTAGCGATACCCCGACCGCCTGGCCTGTGTTTTAGCTTCTTCAGTGGGAAAGCTTTGCAGCCAAATCCGCTCTTGCATTATTCAAACTTCCTGCTTCACCTTTTTTTTTTTTTTTTTTACATTCGTGAGGCCAATTTGCACCAACCTAGCTACTCTTTTATAAATGTGACTTTCACTTGTTTTAACCAGCGTCTTTGGATGATTCCTCTGGTTCTATCTTCACATACTTTTACCTTTTTCATAAACCCCACACTCCACAACTGCTTCCCACTTCTCCCCGTCTATTAATCTTAGGACCGCCTCCTTCCACCATCACCACCTCCTCATTTATCCGTCCTACCGACCAAACCATCCATCCTCATACTTGAGTTGCATTGAATATAAAACAAAGCAACCTGTATTGATGCTGAATGGAATCAAACTAACAGAAAGTGTGATAACAATAAACATATGGCCAGTGTTTTCAAGGAATAAATAGAGTTGTGCCAATAGTTTGGCTTCTGCCTCACAAATATTGCATATCCAACAAGGTTAACGAAGTACATTTTAAAATACTGCATATATCCTGTTTGTAGTATTACTGCTAAATGTATGTTGATGATTCCTGTACTTCTTAATACAGAGTTTTGGAGTGATGTTGGATCTCATTTTCTTTTTTTGATTCTGCTAACTCCGTCTACTCTCTTAGCCTTTAAGATGTTATTTACTACGATGCTAACCCAGAAGATAACGCTCTTGAACTCCTGATGAACTTTGTTATTATGCTAATATGCAATGTAAAAATGTATTCACACGCAAAAATGTGCAAAATCCAGGAACTGAGATCTTTGCTTAAATCTCAGATTTTGGTAAATTTACTCTTAATTTTATTTGTAATACTTTTTATTATAATGTGTGTTTTTAGTTGTACTCTATCTTTAATTTATTTGTTAATTATGTCTCCAATGTGCTGTTTGTTATTGTATTGTAGTTTTGTACATTCAAAGTATTCAATCAAGATTTCATTAATTAAATGAATGTATTAATTAATTAATTAATTAAATAAATACATACATAATTAATTATTTATTTATTTAATTATTTATTTAATCAATTATGTATGTATGTATGTATTTAATTAATTACTTAATTAAATAAAAAAATAAAAAAAATAAAAAATAAAATAAAATAAAATAAAATAAAATAAAATAAAATAAAATAAAATATATTATTTTAAAATAAAATAATAAAAATCCTCATACTTCAGTCTGTTAGCTCCTCTCCTATAACAATGTTTACCTGCAGGTAATAACCAGAAAAGGAACAGATGCTCCTTTGATCAGTTTCTGCTGGTTTTGTAATAAAAAGGTTTAACACAGGAAGGAAGAGAGGGTGCAAACATGTCTGACTCCTCATTTTATCACCTTCTTCTTCTTCTTCTTCTTCTTCTTCTTCTTCTTCTGAAACACACACCATACAATACAGAGCTCTGTGTGCAGACGATGGTGGAGCAGAAGTAGAAGTAAGTAAAGCTGCACCGGACAAGACAAAAAATCTGTAAAGCAACATTGGCATATGCTCGGAATACAGAATAAAGACATTAAACTTTAAAAAGGACAGGCATGTGGATTTATTTATAGGCTGAGCTGTGCTGAGCTACGGTTATTTAAATAGCAAAGCACTAGAGGAGCTGTTTTACTGTAGAAATACTTGAATCCACACAAGGGAGGAGATGTTTAAGCTGTGTTTTTACGGTACATCCCATGTTTTGCAGTAGTAGCCACAGTTGTGCAGATGTGTTTGTTTGCATGTCCATCCCTCTCTTAAGTCCAAGCAGAGGTGCACAGGAGGTTACGACCACGGAGAAGACAGACTGTGAGTGTGTCTGTGTTGTGTTTTGAGAAACCGGTGCTTAATAATAAAAAGGATATCAGAAAGTTTGCTCTGAAAGAAGACAAAACGTTCAAATAAGTGAAGATAATAAACACTGGGGCAACGTGACCCACATAAATACATCCGCTCTGGGCTGTGGTGTTATTATTTTTTTCCCTTTGAGATTCCCACCCTGAAATAAAATAACAATTATTTTAGCTTTCAGTTGGTGTTGTTGTGTACATTTCTCTCAGTCCAATGCCTTCTCAAAATTCTGTTTAACTTGTGTTTCAAACGAGCACACGCGCACCAAACACAAACACAAACGCAAGAAAGTGGAAAGCAGGACGCCTACACGGCGTGAGCAGATGGCGCGCGTGAACATTCTCGGACGACAGACGGTCCGAGGGTTCTCCAGCTGCAGGAACCCTCTACAGCTGCCCCTGTTCTACGGTCCAGCTCCTCACAGCAGCCACAGAGGCGACAGGTGATCTACACACTATCTTCTGTGCGCATGCACGCATGTCTTTAGAAGGCCGCGAGGACATGTTGATGCTATTTCAGCAAGTCCTTGAGATGGTTAAGGTTCGGATAAGGGACGAGGGAATGCATCATGTCTACGAGTGTCTTTACAAATGCAGCCTTCGGTCTAAATAAGGTGTCCAACACTCTTATCTAGCACACTGGGGTTGTAGCTCGGCCTTATAAGGCTGCAGTTAGCTGTGTGGACGTCCCATCTCCTGCTTTGTGTTTGTGTGTGTGTGTGTTTTCTGTCTGCGTGTTGTTGTATTTTATTTGTTTTATGGCAGCCTGGTCAGTATCACAGTAAACCTCTGGAGGCCCAGGACAATCTAATTATAGCAGCCTGAAAAAACTATTAACACAAACCCGTCAACACCCTCTTATCCTCTTCACACCACACACACACACTGTACAAACAGACACACACACACAACAGCTACATGTTTTTATATTAGCTGCTCTTGGATTAGCCCTTAGAAAACAGGCAATTAAGCTGCTTTTTTCCCCCATTACGATGTTAAAATGTTTATAACAGAGGCTGTAAGAGTGTCTTACATCCTCTTTTTCATCTGATTTCCCCACACAACTATATAAACACAGCAGAGCAAAAAGTACTCAAATGATTTAATTTGTGAAATTTGTAAATACGTCGCCTTTCAGCGTTCGCCCATTGTGTGACTTCTGCACAAATATCACGACTACAGATATAAAATGAATCATAAGTTTGACTCAACAACACAAAAAACAACAAAAAACCCACAGGATGTCCATATAAGGAGTTGTGTATTAATCCCACGGACATTAACCAAGGGTTAACAGACTCGTCTTATGCTGAAAAAGTAAAACAATATACAACAAAAACATGAAAGACAAATTGGGCTATAATAACAGCACTGGACGTGCTCGATGTTGTTTTATTTTGCTGAAATGACTTCAGCGGACTTGCTAAAAAGCCAAATGTACGTCTGCTGTAGCTAATTAAGGAACGCAAACAAGACCGTTATGTTTTCTTTATCCTTCTCATGGAGCGCTGAAGGCTCTGCAAATTGAGAGGTCTGCGCTTTTCAGTGACTGCATCTGAGCTAATGTGGGTTTCATAAGTGCATCGGATTGTCAATATGTGCAATAACTGTCAGAGTCAGAGCGTGTGAAAGGTCAGGGCTCATGGGTGGACGTGACAGAAAAGACAGAAAAAAACGTCACATTAGCGCGCACTGCTAACGGCGTTCAGACCAATAACCAATCGAGGTGAGGTCACCGCATCACGAAGAGAGCGAGACAATAATCACACCAGTGGTCCTGGCGGTTATATAAGGAGGGAAAATCAAATTGCGTTATATATACATATATATATATATATATATATATATATATATATATATATATATATATATATATATATATATATATATATATATATATATATATATATATATATATACATACACACACATATATACATATATATACATATATATAAACACACACACACATATATATATATATATATACACACATATACATATACACACATATATATATATACATATACACACATACATATACACACGTATGTATATATACATACATATATACACACACATATGTATGTATATATACATACATATATACATACACATATGTATGTATATATACATACATATATACATACATATACATACACACATATATACATATACATACATACATATATACATATACATACATACATACATATATATACACATACATATATATACATACATATATACATATATATACATACATATACATACATATATATACATATGTATATACATATGTATATACATATATATACACACATTTGTATATACATATACATATATATATGTGTATATACATATATATATACACATTTGTATATACATATACATATATATGTGTATATACATATATATATACACATTTGTATATACATATACATATATATATGTATATATACATATATACATATACATATGTATATATACATATATACATATATGTATATATACATATACATATATGTATATATACATATATACATATACATATATGTATATTTGTATATACATATACATGTATATATACATATATGTATATATACATATATACATATACATGTATATATACATATATGTATATATACATATATACATATATACATATACACATATATACATATATACATATATACATATATACATATATGTATATATACACATATGTATATACACACATATGTATATACATATATGTATATATACATTTGTATATACATTTTTATATATATATATATATATACACACATATATATATGTATAGCCACTGGGTGATACAATTACACCAGAGTTGGATAAATCTAGTGTTGGACGTGGGAAGGAAATTGCATCATCAACCTATTTACAATACACGCGCTGGCGTTAATCTACGCTTGTGAGCGTCCACAGAGGTAACAGAGCACTTACTGTGTCAGACGGCATCAGCGAGGGTGAATGAACTGACAAATGCAACATCCTCACGAGACGAGAGGCAAAACTCGTCATCTGAACTCATTCATATTTCATTAGAAAAACTGCCGCCTGTCTGAGTGTGTGTGTGTGTGTGTGTGTGTGTGTGTGTACACACCGAGGATGCACAACATGATTAATTCCACCTGCTGCTCTGACTCTTGCTACTGTGGGTCTGAAAAATGCTGGGGACGATCATCGAACACTTACGACGCGACTCTGAGCTGGAGCATTATGTAAAGCAGACCTAGACGATAGAGAAGTTCCAATTAACGCTGTTTTTTTAGTGTGTATCTGCGTCATTACCTTGTTTAAGAAGCCCTGAAGGTTCTAAACAAACAGTTCAGTCACTGCTGAGAACGCTGTGTTTTATTGTAATCTCGGGCTTCAGCGAGATCTCTGAAAAAAACCCCGGTCCGGTTACGTAAACAGCGGTTCTCCTGAACAGCAGATCATCCTGCTCCGGGCACTAGTTCGGGCACATCTTGCTGCGTACATTGAACCGCAGAAGAAGAATAACGTCCGTTGTGGAGGTGTTTCACGAGCGACAGTGTCTTCTGACTCTGGGTCTGACTCTGGGTCAAAGGTCGTCAAAGGGACTGCGGCGGGGGAGTCGTGAAGAAGCTATTTTTTAAACACTGTTAAAACAATGTTTTGATAATGAGTAGCAGTGCATCCACCGGTCCAGAGGGGGGAGCTGTGCTTCTGAGAGCAGGTGTGCTGAATATGTCACTTCCGGGTACTGGCCAATCACAAGAATCTGTCTTCTAGGTGAGAGAGTTGAGTCTCAAATCTCGCGGCTGGGAAACAGCGTCAGAAAAGAGAGATTTCTATCGGCTCGTTTACAGCAACTAGGAGGTTTTTGACCATTAAAAACAAGTTAATGTATGTAAGTAGACCTCCATAACTAACATATATGTGCAACAGGACCACTCTATGTGAGCTTTAAAGGATGAAGTCAGTGTGATGCGTTTCCACGTAAATGAAGCACACTTACAGGACAGAGCACCAACATGCATTATCATGTGTGCACTTATTCAATTCATTACTCGACCTTTATCTCGTAACCTTGCACAAAGGCAAAAAGTTCACTTTAAAAGCAAAAGTGTGTCACTGTGTGCACACAAACACACCTCGAGTGATGCGCCGTGGTCGAGTAAACCCAGAAAACCCAGACTCAGCAGGTTGTACGCAGAGAGAGCGAGAACGCAAACAACAACAACAAACAAACAAACAGAAGCTGGAAATTATAACGTCCTCTCGCTTTCTATGGGAGCTTTTATCTGCACTGGGTCGACAAAAGAAACCGACGACTCTAGGCTTGGTGTTTCGTTCTGGCTGCGCCGGGTGTTTTCACGCCAAAGGATTGATTGGGTTCCTATTTCAGGAGGTTGAACACAGACAGCTGGAAATTGGCGCTCAGACGGAACAAAGTCGGTGAAAAGTACCGACGGAGGTTTCCGGTAACGGGCTGAAAACGAGCGTGTCCATCTGCGTGTCATGTTCCCTTCACCGCTGATGAGCCACTTGATTTTAATGTTTCCCACTGCAGACAAAACCCAGATGTTAGTGTTTGTTTCTTTTCGTTCAGAGTAAGACACTTTAGTGAGATAATGTGTCTTTGTTTTCACTGTGCCGTTAAAGGGATAGTACGGAATTTTGAACATAAGACCTATTTTCCAACTAAGCCGGTGTGATGGAGACGTCTGGAGACGCTTTCAAGAAAATTTCATTCAGTTCTTCTAGTTGCCGAGTTCACCGGTGCTATGGCTAGCGCAAGTCAATGGTAACAGCTAGCATGGCATTAGAAACGCCCATACCGACTCCACAGTGCACCCGAGGCAAATCGATTGTAACGGCAGACTATAGATGTACATATCTGTGTTGATGGAATAGTATTTGAAACAAAACTAACCTCGCATCGCATGAATTTTAGGGGCTACTTTCTCAGCACCACCGCTGCCGTAGCCTAACAGGAAGTATGACGCGCTGCTGCTGCCGCTGAGACATAAATCCTTCAAATTGCAAGGTTGGTTTTATTTCAAACATTCTATCAATTTTTCTGTGTATCGGTTGGAAACGATTTTTGCTGGAAACGATTTTGCCCTCTTAAAAAAAAAGTCATCAAAGTCCCTTAATTACAGCCCGGGACTTGATGCAAATCAACATTAATGAGCCAAAATGATACACTGGCAATAAATAACCCCCCCCCCCCGAGTCACAATACTCCCCATTACCATATTGATTTTTAGAGAAACTTCACAGGGCCAGTCATCATGTTCGAATAATAATAACAATAAAGAGTTGTCAGCAGCACCACTGCCTTACTTCCTACTCGACAGGTGCCAGAAATACTTAATAATAAGCACATGTCAGTCGGTGGTAATGATCACATGTGTGACATTATATACACTGGAGTCAAATGCAAGAACAACGCAGCCTCAGAGAGAGCTGCCTCTGATGGACGTGGCACTCCTAAATAAAACAGCAGTCATCAGGACAATGATGTTGTGGTTAATCACCGACACAACGGGCTTTGTTTTAATTTACATCTGAATGACTTGTTGGAAAATTACCATTAAAAAGCCCCAAAAACTGGGACAGTAAATAACTCCTCTGCCAATTTGAAGTGCGTTCCACTGAAGAAACTTTTTTTTTTTTTTGGGGGGGGATAATTGCGACCTGAATGTCTGCGATGCAGGCTGACAAGTCATGAGTTATATATATTATTTAATCATTGGTTGTCAATTTGAAAAAAAACTGTAGCTCCTGGCTCTCGCTGTGACTCATGTCAGCGAACGTTGACGGGCAAAGAGAGAGAGAGGCTCCAGCAGCCATAATCAAATCTGACTGAACATTGAAAGATATGCAGGAGGAGGGAGTGTTAAATATTCCTTTTTTTCCACTTTCACTGTGTTTGAGTAGCAAAAAGTGGGCAAAACATAATAAAAGATAGATAAATGGGACCTGACCATAAACAGTAGCTGCTCCGACTGTGGCTCAAAGAATAAATGAAACGAGGAGCGCTCGTTTGATGGAGTTAGGGTTAAGTTGAAGTATTATAAAGACAACTTTTAATCGTTAACTTGTCTAGAATGCGTGGACCGAGTTTGACGCGGTTAGCTCAAACATGCTAGGATGACTAGCCCTTTTTGTTTTTCCAAAATGGCCGACTTCTGGGTGGGCGGAGCTAATGGAAGTAAATTAGAAATGTGTTTGGAATCATGAGAGCAACGGGTGTACCAAGTTTGGTTAAAATCACAACAACTATGTGTGACTTAGACAAAAGAAAATATCTAAAATTTTACATTAAACGTAATTTTGACCACTTTCCAGACCAGAAAATTTGGACTAAGCCTCAAACACTCACCAAATTTCGTCCAGATCGGACAACTTTTTGTCTGATCATGACCCTACTTCTGGGGGCGCTATAGAGCCCAGGGTCTATGAATGGATTTGTGGCCTAATTCGTTTTCCTGCCATTTTTATCCTGGAAAACTTTTAAGCATTAACTTGTCTAGAACACATCGACCGAGTTTGACGCGGCTAGCTCAAACGTGCTAGGACAAGAGCGTTTAAACGCGTAGACTAGCCATTTTTGTTTTTCCAAAATGGCCGACTTCTAGTTGGGCGGAGCTAATGGAAGTACATTAGAAATTTGTTTGGAATCATGAGAGCAACAAGTGTACCAAGTTTGGTTAAAATCACAACAACTATGCACGACTTGGAGACAAAAGAATGGATCAAAAATGTAGCTTTCAACGCAATGTTGACCACATTCTCTTGCGTCAAAAATTCCCAAGAAAATTTGGACTAAGCCTAAGACACTCACCCAATTTTGTCCAGATCGGACAACTTTTGTCTGACCCTACTTCTGGGGGCGCTATGGAGCCCTGGGGCTATGAATGGGTTTGTGGCCTAATTTTAAAGTCGTTTTCCTGCCATCTTTATCCTGGACAACATTTAAGCATTAAATTGTCTAGAACACATGGACCGAGTTTGACGCGGCTAGCTCAAACGTGCTAGGACGAGTTCGCTCAAATGCGTAGACTAGCCATTTTCCCAAAATGGCCGACTTCTAGGTGGGCGGAGCTAATGGAAGTACATTAGAAATTTGTTTGGAATCATGAGAGCAACACGTTTACCAAGTTTGGTTAAAATCGGAACAACTATGTGCGACTTAGACGCAAAAGAAAACATCAAAAATGGAGCTTTTAACGCAATTTTGACCACATTCTCTCACATCAAAAATTTCTAAAACATTTCTCAAGAAACTTGTAAGCCCGACACACTCACCAAACTCCATGACCCGACTTCTGGGGCTTCGACATGACCTCCGAGTTTTTTATTCATGCTAACCCCTTCGTCAAATATGAGCGCAATTATCTGCGAATACAACTGTAACAAGTGAGTTGTGTTCGGTATCGAGTGCGTACCTCATGCCCTCCGTGGACTTGTTCTGGTAATTGCAGTAGAGCTGCGGCGTGCCCAGCATCGCCTCGGTGAAAACGGCCAGGAAGCCCAGAGACTCCACGAAGAGCGCCGAGTCCAGCAGCACGTAGGTGACGTAAGCCGCCACCAGCGTGAAGGCCAGCACGCACTGCACGTAGTCCAAGAAGCGAGTCCACAGCCAGAAGTAGTTCCAGTCAAAGTCTACGAAAAGGTGCACAGTCAACAGAAATGACATTTAAAAACTGGAAGAAAAACAAGGTCAATCGTCTGTATTAAAAGGGTATTAAAATGAATAAACAAAGCAAAATGAGTGCATTTTATAATATTCTGCACCATTAATTGTGACGAAATCACAGTATCTAGTCAATAAAGGACAGGGAAAAACTCTATTATTGTGAATTTTCACCCGACTCCCACAATTCCCCCTTCATGTATTTAGCAAAAAAAAAAAAAAAAAAACTACATGACACAGCTACAAATAGGCCGTTCACTCAAGCCTCAAGACACTTGCCGACGCGTTCTCGTTCCGATTCTCGCAGAAGAACAGAAGCTCGTAAACGCAGAGAGGTTCTCCGGGGAGGAAGGCTTTGAGTGAAGGTTGTGAGAAGCCCCTGAGGGAAGGTGACAGTCGGATCAAGTTACAGTAACTTTCCCCGCGCACGGTAATAACGAGCCAGGTGAAAATCTGTATACTAATGAACGATGCAGACCCTTTTCCCCTCCGAGGAGACGATCAGATGAAGATTCTGAGCACTGGCTTTCCCATAATAAGCAAACACTACTCATACTGTGATAATACTGCGTCTCAACGCTGCAGCAGATGTATGGATTATTCCGGCTACTGTACTGTAGCGGACGAGGGAATAGGTACAACAAGCAATAGTACAGCAACAACAACAACAACAACAACAAAAAACAAGTGCAGTGAAAAGAGTTCATTTGCAGCTGCTGCTTTAATGCGACAATCCAATCCACTCACGACGATCTAATCACGGCTACGAGAGAAAAGACATAGTCGCTTTATCTTAAATGGGGGTTTGGAATTTGGGACGTCTCGCGCGCAATTGAGCTGATTAAGTCGAGTTTAAACGAGGCACATGCGAGTTCTACTGTAAAAGGTCTGTGTGGGAAACTGAGAAACACACTAGTATTGTTTTAAAAAAAAAACACAGAGCTGCAACGAACGATTATTTTTGTAATCGATGAATCGTTTGGTCCAGAAAACGTTAAAAAACCCTCGATCGGCGTTTGTCAAACCAGGAAATGACGATGCCATCGAACGTCTCGTTTTGTCCGCAAACCAAAACGACTCAGTTTGAATGATTTCTTTGTTATTGTGGAGCAAACAAACTAAGAAAATATTCACATTTAAAGAGCTAAAACAGCCACAAATCTATCAAAAATAGTTGACGATTAATTTAGCAATCGATCACTTGTTTCAGCTCCACTAATCAGGAGGAGGAAATTGACGACGTTAAAAAGTCGTAAAATGCCAGGATTTATGACATTTTGACTTTATGACATTTTGACTTTCTCATCGAGTTAAACTTTTGTTTCATTTGAAAATGAACGGCGACCGACTCTGACATTTTGGATGGCATTTCCTAAATGAATATCCCCACGGCAGGCGTGGATGAATGAATTGCATGCGAGCAAAACCGGCTTTGAAATATTGAGCCAGTCCAAATCGTTCTGTTCTGACAGACGAGTGAAAGTAAGTGAATTAAACCCAAAGAGCACACACACACACACACACACCGGAAGATTTACCAGGGTCAGTTTGGCAGCACAATGCAGCGCGCTGTAAAAAAAAAAAAAAAAAGTGGAATTAAATGGAAGAATCATCCATTACAAGCTGTTTTATGTGCAATAAAGACAGTGATTGCTCTGTAGGTTATTGTAGCAGCAGATTCCTGGTGTAGCGTTGGCACCTTTGGTAGCAGCAGAGCTCTGAGAACGGCGAGCGCGGGGGCCGCCAGGCGGCTAACACCACCAGGCTGCTGCTGCTGCTGCTGCTGCAGCAGCGCGATAACGGCCAGAAAAAAAAACTGGGCGTAGCGGTGGAGGCCAACGGAGCAGATTCCAGCCTGGCTGCTAAAGGCATGAACGGCTTCACACTGAACATATGATGCATTGTCGAAATAATGCACGATGATGATGATGATGATGCGTGAGTGCACGTAGGGTGCGCGTGCGCGCTGCGTTAGCACCTGGCAACCGCGCTGACATTTGCGCCGCTGCGGTTTGCTCGTCTGCTAAATAGGTGGCTATCAATAAAAGTGAGTTCCAGCTGGCTAAGTGGTCTGAAATCACTCAGGAGAGCTGCGTGAATGTGTCGAGTTAGATGTAAGTACATCTAGAGCTGAAACAATTCATCGATTACTAAATTAATCGTCAACTGTTTTGGTCATTTTCATCGGTTTGAAGCTTTTTTTCCCCCCATGATTAAAACAACAAT
The DNA here is from genome assembly GCF_963457635.1 of Microchirus variegatus. Lineage (NCBI taxonomy): Eukaryota > Metazoa > Chordata > Actinopteri > Pleuronectiformes > Soleidae > Microchirus > Microchirus variegatus. The sequence continues at coordinate 25,740,947 of NC_139814.1, read as the reverse complement.
TTCTGATCGTTTTAGCTTCTCAAATGTGGATATTTTCTTAATTTCTTTGCTCCACATAATAAAGAAATAATTCAAACTGAATCATTTTGGTTTGTGGACAAAACAAGACATTCGAAAACATTGTCAATTCCAGGTTTGACAAACATTTTTTATGGACCGATTCATCGACTAATCGAAGATTCATCGATTGTGAAAATAATCGAAAACCACTACCTCATTAATCTGACTGAGAGGAGCGAGAGTGAATGGCAGTGTACGGATGTAATGCAGGCTTCTCCAGCAGGAGGCGTACTCTCATAGATATTCAGGTACACTTTAAAGGTGCATTATGTAATAAACCTAAATCAACTGGCCGTTAAATCCTCCTAATATGTCACAGAGACTCAGGAATAATGTTCATATAACAAACTGAACTCACCAACAACAACAACAGTACAGACAAAATATTTGCATTAAAAAAAAATATTTTGCAGACTGCAAATCACGTTTATGCTTTGAAATCATGTTTTGGCGTCATGTGGCGCCACCTACCGCCGTCTACCAATCGTTGCGGTCAGTAGAGCCTCGGCTGCCGAGCAACCACGGGTTGCCAGTTACGTCAGAAAAAAACGAAACCTAAAAGACCTCTGCGTTTTGAATTTGAATGTAGTAACCGTAACGCTAGTTATTTATTTGGGAAAATATGGTGTATATATACACTTCCCGTTTCAATACTTCAACTCCAGCGCTGTAATTAATACCTTAAAATCTTTTTAAGTTTTAAAAGTGCAGATTATGTGGTGAAATACTGCAGCAGCAGCAGAAGAAGAAGACAGAGGGATGCGCGTGCACACACCTCAGCCTCCACATCTGAGCAGTTTTCTGTGTAAAAACAGCATCTTGTGGGCAGAGCAGTGTGTGTCACTCCATTCCACACTGACCCCTAAAGGTATGTTTATCACAGCACAGTAACTCAGACATATTCTGACACACACACACACACAAACACACACACACACACACCATCTCCTTCTGAGCCACTTGTGTACCCCGGGGCATTTATCCTCCTCCTCTTTAATCCGTGCACCGCCGCCGCCGCCGCTGTGGAGCTGTGTGGGAACAAACCGGAGCTGGTACACACACACACACACACAGCAGACTTCCCGTAGTGGACAAACACCTTGGACGCGGCTCAGTTTGAAGTCTCACAGAGATGTGGTACATGTGTAGGAAGAAGACGGCGGTCAGCGTCGGGGGGAGATTTTTCAATTTGCTTGTTTACCAACTGCTCCCAGTCAGTTCCAGTCAGGCCGAGGAAAAGTCTGCGGAGGTAACTGGAATAATGGCCCGCTGTCACTCAAAAGGCACACACCGTAGGAGGAGGGAAAGGAGCATTTATAATGAAAGACGGTTATAACAGCCGGGTAAAAACTGAACATTAGGATTCAACATTTGGACAGGGAGGGTTTTTCAAAATGACTAACGGGCTTCCGATGCAAAGCTAAAGCACTGCACTTCCACACAGACTGAATGCAGGGCTGGTCGACACGGCCAGAACCGTATAACAATAAAGTATTTTCCATAACTGTCACATTAAATGTCTAATAAATAAAGTTTATGTTGAGCTCCCATGTTAAAAAAAAACAACTTAACTGAGCTTTTTAAACTACACTACTCACAAAAACTGAGGGATGTTTAGCTTTTGGATTCAGTTTCAGAATGCAACCTAAAATGCACTATAACCGTCACAGGTTAAACTTCTGTAAACTTTTGAATGCGCATGTCCAACATGCTGCTCTCTACTAACAAGGTGATTAAGCGCAAACATCACAACAACTGTCTGACGTAAAAGTTCTGCTTCAATGACAGTTTGTATTCATCATCATGGCGTTCGAGTGTTGACGTCACGAGACCAAGACAACACTTTAAAATTGATCAACTTACTGAGATGTTTTGTTGTGGTATTGCCACCACTGTTGTTAGCGCTTACCATCGCATCCTTCTACTTAAATGGCCTGATTTCATGGTACAATATCACCGTAGCATCAACTTCTCATAGGGAACTTTTTGTGAGTATTTTAAGGACAGAAAAGGTTTTTTAAACAAGGAACATTCCCCAAATTGGAGGTTAAGCCATTGACGTGTCAGTTTTGGAAACTGAAGGGTGACCTTCAGATGTTTACTTTAATCCAGGGAGTAAGTAGACTCATTTTCTAATATGCCGTGTTTCCATCACGGTACGTCTTTGGTACGGTTTGGAACGGTAAAGCCCCGAGAGTCAGGCTGAGAACGGCACCGTTACTCGGTAAAGCGAGATACGTAGCGTGAAAGTCGTAACGACTGCGACTACAAGAGACGTCGACAACGGAGGACGTCCAGCGCGGAGTGGAACCATTCCAAACACGGCTATGGACTTCCAGTCGTCCATCCGTCATCTACCGGGGATATACCCAATCTGTGCCTTTCCCATAGGGCAATAGGCGAGGGTACACGCCTAGCCAGTCCATCGCAGGGCCACATCGAGAGAAACGGTTAATTTAGAGACTGCATGTTTGCAAACTCCTTGCAGAAAGGCCCTTGTTCCAACCGGGGCTCAAACCCAGGAAGCCGGGTCTTCTTGCCAACCGTGGGCCCAACTTCCAGTCACACGACTACTTTTTACAACCAGTGGTACAGTGTTAAAGCTCACAGTTAATTAAATGCTGTGTCCTCTAAAATTGGACTTCCACACTGGACCCACAGGGGATGGGGGGGGGGGGGGGGGGGGTGAGTTTCCACTACAATGTGCAAGGTGATTTAATTTCGGATGGTCAAACCCAATGATGCTACGGATACGACATCCCTGTGAGACACGGATGAGGAACGAGCCATTACCAGACGGCTGAAAAAGAATGGGGGAAACGCCGCGTACTGTCACGTCGCCGTGCACCGTCGCTGCATCAAGATGTCTGTGGTACAAAAGCGGCGCTCAATCATGATGACATAATCAACGCAAGTGGCAGAATTTATTCTGTGTCTCTTGGCAAGTGGGCTTGTTTTTTTTTTTGAAGACGGGCAACAAAAGGCCATAAAAATGTGTTTCCGATTTACTGATTTTAATGTTGTTTTTGTCACTTTTATGTGATGCCGTCGACTAGATTTTGATTGTGTTTTACATTTCTATTTCCCTGCACGTCTTAAACTTGGTGCAACACAAACAAGGTAGACTTATTGTTGTTATTCACAGTTGGATAATAATCTATAGATGTATTGATTGATCCAAAACTGGGAAACTGTTGTGTTTAAACAGTGCTGCAACAGGATAATAACAAATGACACACAATATAAACCACATAATATAAAATACATACAAATGTGTTTAAGAATAAAATACAAAATGTTATATTGTGATAGCTATGGCTAACATTAGCACTAAAATCTTAGAAATAAAAGTGCTAAGTAGAACCATATAAGGTTCTTCAGCTTGTCCTCATAGGAGAACCCTTTTTGGCTCCAGGTAGAACCATTTTATAAAGGTTCCACCACCCAGAACCCTTTATTCAGGAAAGGGGTTTTAAAGGGTTCTCTGGATCAAAATGGTTCTTACTGGAAACCATTAGTGTTACCAAGAACCCTTTCTTTCGGGAAAGGGTTTTTCAGAAGAACCTCAGCCCTTGTAGAAGGACCCTTTTGGAACCCTTATTTCTAAGAGTGTAGAATAACTAAATAATATGCATCCATCTCGCTTTTCTCTGCGGAAAAACAACCTTGAGGCCTGAAAGATTTATATTCACAGGCGCTTTCCCAGCTGTAATCTAAAATACAATCATTTGAAGGCTGCGCTGAGTTGAAATAGCGTGTTGTTAAAATCCTAAAGCTACTGCCTCCTTCGGAAAACAAACAAGCCAAACAACCCAAGAGTCTGAGACAGTGGGGGGCACCCGGAGTTTGCATATACAGACTATTCAATCATTACAGACGAGAGTCTTATTCCGTGGTTTACTCGCTGAAACAAATTAATTTTCAGCCTGCAGGAGATTTTCCCAAAAAAATCCAATCAGGGTTCTGGCACTTTTCAGGATTATAAAGTAACACAAAGTCGTTTTTTGTTTTTCCCTCCCGTCACTGCCAGGGAAGTTACGGTTTGTCTTACCTGAGCGAGCACAAGCAAACGGGATATTTTTAAATCGACTAAAGCCCAATTTATACTCCTGCGTAAAGTTCTCTGCGTAGGTTATGGAGAGCCTCTGCGTCGTCTCCGACTGCACAAAAATGTCCGTCACTCTGTCAAGGGACAACGGAGACGGCAAGAGCTGCGATTGGTCCTCAGGACAGGCCGAGCTAACGCTGCTCTGTGCCGGCTCACAGTGAGCACCGAGCGTCCACAGAGGCGGAGCTGATCCCCGCCGACAACTTCGCTGCCAAACTATAAATACGTCATATCTCAACACACACGGCACATGTTTAGACTCTAAATGGCCAATTTCTCGCCTTAAATTATCTTAAAACTGCGTTCCGTGACACAGAAAAGTGAGAAACGGCCACTGTTTCAACAACAACAACAGTCTTTCTCTCTCGGACGCCATTGCTCACCGTAGCCAGAAGCAGAAAAACCTTGCGCAGCGACCCCTACTGATCGGGCGGGAAATTGCAGCGCGTATCCGTCACCACGACGCATGAAGTATGAAGGCTCGAGTGGTCTCCGTGGTGACGCAGTCGGAGTAGTATAATGTGGCCTTTAACGTATCGCAGCAGGCGCACGTCGCCATTAAATCACCGCGAGTTGCTACGACTCTTATCCGAGACGCGAAACTTAAACAAAAGACCGTGTGATTGCACTTAGAGCACAACGGGGGTGTTCTCCACGCCCATGTCTGCTTTCAGCAGCAACACGACATTATCCCCGCTTCCAAATTACGAGGGACAAAGTCTCTTAGTGCTCACCGCTCGTCATATCTATTAAAAAAAGCATCCTTATCGCGGCGTCCTGTGAAGCCCTATTTACAGTCAGCGGCAGCAGCAGCAGCAGCAGCAGCATTGTGTTTTTCTCTCTTTGGGCACAAACGTCCAGCTGTTTGATGGAAAGCTCGTGGCGCGATAATGGCTCTGTGCCACGACGAGAACAAACAAATGCTACCTTAAGGGGGTTAGCATACATAAAAGGAAGCAGATTGACCAATCAAGAGAGAAAATGTGTGGGTTAGCAGCAGCGCTTTGTTATGTTGTGAAGTCTTTTTTTGGAGGCTCTAAATTGAGCGTAGTGTGTGTGTGTGTGTGTGTGATGGACTGGGTGTACCCTGCTGGGATTGGCACCAGCACCCCCCCCCCCCCCCCCCCCCCCGTGTGACCCTCAGATGAAGATCAAATGAAGGGAGTTCATTTATTTGCTTTCTCATCCAAGCATCTCTGATCTGACCACCTCTGAGTGAAGCTCTTTCTCCCAGCTTTATTTCTTCCTCCTATACCACCCCGAGCGTTTCCGTGCTTTCTGTCAACAACAGGAGCGCGCGGCGCGATATTGATATTTGCACTTTGTAGATCAGCGGCTGAGCAGGTGCAGAGCGGCAAACACTGCGCCTTCTGTTCCGCCACTGATGACATTATGCTGCTTGGCAGCGCTCACGGGAGCTGGAGCTCACTCTGGTACCGGCCTCAACATGTGGGCAAAGTGGGTCAGACGCAACCGCAGCTGTCCACACAGACGGACGGACAGAAGCACCGCAGGCCACAATACCGGTGGATGCTTTTCTGCTCAATGATCGTAAAGTGATCAGAAACATCCGAACCGCCACAAAAGAACATTTAATAGCAGATATTTCTGCATGCGCCATCATTTTTTTTTTTTATACAAACACCTTTTCACATCACTCAAACACAGTTTCCTACTGCCATCTAGTGTCTGATAATGGGATAACAGCCCCTTTTTTTTTTACCCCACTAATACTGCACAATGTCAACGTCCTGCCAGAGAAGTTAAGAAGTAAAAACGATTCTGCAAACAGTTAAGCGCAGGTTTTTCTTCACCTCTCGATAATGCAGCAGGATTGTGTGTTAGAAGAAAAACACAGAAGTAAAAAGGTAATAACCAAACAATTAGGCATTCAAAAAAAATTGATTACATTCACGGTTTAGGGCAAGATAGGATAAACATGCGCTGGCTTTCAAGGCACGCACATCCACTTTGAGCAAACACTGGGTGCTGACGGGGACTGACAAATGACAAAAAGCAAAAAGTGTCCACGAACCGGTCATTGCTCTTTCCTGGGAGCAACAACTGGTGTGTAGAACCTTTTGTCATCAATATACACACAAAAAAAATATTAGGTTATAAGAGAGCTTATAATCAAAATAATCATAATCTTTGACACACATCAAACTGCAAAGACAAAAGCATGAAAGTCATTAAGTGCAGCGAGTAGATCAACTATAATCAACAGATTAGTCTGCTACTGTAATGAGACTAATGATCTTAATGAGTGAGTGAATGAATCCTCATAAAACATGCAAAACCACATCCACACAGTTTTTTATTGTGTGTGTGTGTGTGTGTGTGTGTGTGTGTGTGTGTGTGTGTGTGTGTGTGTGTGTGTGCGTGACAGCAGGGTAACATGCACTGAAAGCATCACAGCAAAGGTCAGAGGGGGTGAATCTCAGTGACACGGACGACATGCTCCACGTAAACACGTTGTGCACGTTGTGTTAGTGTTAGTGTCATCATGCATGACACACACACACACACACACACACACACACACACACACACGCACACACAGCGATGGAGAGGGACAGGCAGATGAACTACAGCTGATGTTTCATGGCAGACAACGGTAAGTTCTGTACGTACCCAGAAAGAGCCGCTTAGGGATTCTGACCTCCTCGTCCTTACTGTCTGTCGCTACAGACACAAAAGATGAACATAAACAGGGAAAGACAAACATAGAGCTTGGTTTTCTTCATTGTTCCAGCAAATCCAGAGCCGACGCCTGATTCTTTATCCAGGAGTGTGGAAATTATTGATTATCTGAATTCTTATTTCCACTTATATCAATGATTATCTGTGCTTTAAAGTCATGTTAAATGATCTGCAAATAGCAGATTTGATTGGTTTCTCTGTGATTTGTCTAACACTGAGAGCCTGTGGATATTTACAACTGCTTTACAAAATACACATTGCTTCTGGGAGGAAACAGCTTTCCATCGAAGGAGGAAGTGTGGTGTAAATCATGTATATGGAGCAAACAGAATCTGGTGTTACAATATGTGGGTTACAGAATAACCTGATGAGGCAGTTATGAGGCAAACTGTTGGTTCAGCAGTAACCGAGCAGAAGAAAAGCTCAAAATCGACTATATTTTCTAAACTTTCAAGTATTCTTTCACCATTAGAAATGTGTTACACCTAACAGAGACATTTATCAACGAGTTAAAAAAAAAGGTCAGAACATGTTAGAGACAACCATATTTAGCGTAGTTGCATCGCTGCATCTCCTGTGCAAGTATTTCAATTCAAGGTCAGACACCAGCAAACCATGTTCAAGTACAACAGGATTCCTTTTCTTTGTTTTTGTATCCGACACAAACCGGAGTCAGATGCAGTCAATGAAAGGTTTGGTTTAACTGAGAATGTTGGACTTATTTTACAACAGAGAAAGTTGAATAAATGTTGAAATGACGCCGCCCTGTGGTCAGTGACAGTGGATGTGAGGCAGGGTTACACATTAACACTGCGCCTTCTCTCTCTCACACACACCCAGTCTGCACAGATTCACTCTCGGACACATTTATGCTCTTCATTCACAGCCACAACTCTTACATATCCACTCTTTTCACAGACATGCACTCACTCTTTGTGAGTGCTGCTGTCACAGAACTGTAGCTGTATCTGTGGTGTAAAAACAGCGAGCGCGTGGAGAGTTAGTTTTCTGACCTATGAATGAGCGCCTCTTGGTGTTGAGTTCAGTGGCCGTGCGGACGTTGGTGCACAGGTTGAGCATGATGAGCATGGTGGCGATCATGATGAAGCTCTGCCACAGCAGCAGCGTCTCGAAGTAGCGGCCAAATCTGAAAGCACGGAGGCGGGATTGTGGGTAAAGTTATTATGACAACATTTGACATCGCATAGCTTCATCATTACTTATATAGTGTTGGGGGGGGATGTAGAAGATATCTTTTAAGGTAGGAAATCTCCTGCAAGAACAATCTCACTAGGGTTCCTGGAGCCATAATCAATGAATTTGGTGAAAATGTTGCCTATTTCTGACTTCATTTATATTAATTTATATTCTTCTGAGGAGTTGATGGTTTCAATCAGTAGTTTGAGGTCTTATGCAATATAACATTATGTCAATTTTGTAAACGATGTTCCCATTATGTAATAAATCTAAAGCAACTGGCCATAAAATCCTCCTAATATGTCACAGAGACTCAGCAATAATGTTCATATAACAAACTGAACTCACCAACAACAACAGTACAGGCAAAATATTTGCATTAAAAAAAACATTTTGCAGACTGCAAATCACGTTTATGTTTTGAAATCGTGTTTTGGCGTCATGTGGCGCCACCTACCGCCGTCTACCAATCATTGCAGTCAGTAGAGTCTCAGGTTGCCAGATACGTCAGAAAACGAAAACCTAAAAGACCTCGGTATTTTGAATTTGAATGTAGTAACCGTTTTTGGCCACATTCTTACATATGGCACCTTTAACTAAAAGCACTCAGACAGCGCATAAAAACGGTGATAGCGTCTACGGATCACGGCCAAAATGTACATTTGAACATGTACATTTCCTGAATTTCATCCAAATCCATCCCCGACTTTTTTACATTTATGTTGCTAACAGACAGACAAACAAACAAACAAACAAACTCTGGCGAAAACAAATATAGCGTAGGTCAAATAGAGACAGTGGACACACAACAGTTGCAAAACCTCAACATTCTCAGGGCGTCAAAACAGGAATTCACATTCTCATGTGTGACGTCACCAGCGATTGCCACTTAGCGGTGGAAACTATTCTCTTCCTCACTCTGACCCTTTTAGGTGGTTTTGCTAAGGAAATTGATTGTAGCCCAACTGCTCTGCAAAAAGACAGCAGAAAGGATCCATTTCCTCTGACGCCTTAGGTCGTCTGGGGGCAAGTAAACAGGTTCTTGTTTTGTTTTAAACCCCTGTGGTCATTAGTGTTCTGCAGTTATACTGCGAGACCACATGGTACGATCTCTATCTGCCCATTTCTGGGAAATAAAAACTGAAAATGAAAGCTATAACCATATAATCCTAACCATGTGCTGAACCATGAATAAGGTTAAACAGAAAGAAAAAGGCTTTGTACATAGAGTACACCAGTCAAAACTAAATATGGAACTAAATAAGGAACCACCGTATTCTACTCTTGTAACATCTTGTTACACAGTTCAACCGTCTTTGAAATGACTTGGCACAACTGTGTCAAAAAATGGTCTAAAATAACTGGATCAGACTAATGTGATATTGGACACACACAAAGTGGTACGACCCATCTCTAATTCTTGGGTGATTGTAATGCTTAAAGGCGCCATATGTTAGAATGTGGCCAAAAAACGGTTACTACGTTCAAATTCAAAACGCCGGGGTTTCGTTTTTTCTGACGTAACTGGCGACCCGTGGTTGCTCGGCAGCCGAGACTCTACCGACCGCACTGATTGGTAGACGGCGGTAGGTGGCGCCACAAATGACGCCAAAACATGATTTCAAAAACATAAACATGATTTGCAGTCTGCAAAATATATTTTTTTAATGCGAATATGTGAGTATTGTTGGTGAGTTCAGTTTGTTATATGAACATTATTCCTTATATTATGGACAGTTGCTTTAGATTTATTACATAATGCAACTTTAATGTCTGTAGTTGTTTCTGAACAAATCCCAGACAGATTGTGACAATAAAGTATTATCGTATGCTATTATAAAAGCTGGTCAGATTTGGTGTGAGAGAGGGTCATGACCTCTTACCTGAACAGGATCCGGAGGATGTTCGCTACCAGGAGGACCAGGCACACGTAGGAGGAGAAGCCCTCCGCGTTCTGTGTCCGGCGGATGTCCCTGTACTGCGGGATGTAGGGCACCACGCCGCCGAACACCATCGCTCCGGCGGCGACCCACGACACCAGCGTTTGGAACACGGACACAACCTGGCCGAAGAGCTCATCGTCCATTGTTACCGACTGCTGCTCCGCACCGGCGTGGACGAGGAGCGGCGGTGAGGCGGTGTCAGCTGGCTGTCAGCGGCTCTGTTGACACGGCCGGTTCCCTGTGGTGGCTTACAGGTGGCGAAGGGGCTAACATCCGTGTTTGCCGTGGATTACGCAGACAAAACAGCTACTGCCACGACATTATAAGAAGATCGGAGAAGGCAAACAAACGATAACGTCCCGTACAGTGACGCCACGAATATATTTTAGCTACTTTGCCGGAAAATACGCGCAGCAACGCTGAATACCGGCAGCGGTGTGGTGCCTGTTCCTCTGGGGGTTGAGACGCGTCACGCCTGCGGCTGATTACAAGCTTCAACACTTCACTTAATGCTAGCTAGCTTTGTTTGTTTTAAGTGCTGCGTTTCACTCAGAAAGACTCGTGACGGTCTTGACACGAAAGCAAACATTGACCGAGAATTTAAAACAACAACAACAACAAAAAAACTACAAGTATAAATCTCTACGCTTCTATTTTGACGTTATTTACGTTTTCGTTCGCCGGCTGTCTCATTGTAGCGTCTCTCTCTCTCTGCTGCGCCGCCCCACTTCCTGGATCGTCACACGTCACGTGGTCAAAACAAAGATTCTCAACTGAGTCAAGATAGTTCACCCAAACGAGCAAATACTGTTGTTTCTCACCATGAGGGAGGTTCTTGGACTTGTACCAGAAGTTTGAGACGAGGATAGAGGTTAAAAATATTTTATTATTAAATGTTTATTAAATTCAATTTATCTTTATTTATCAGGCATAATGTAGTGAGACACAGTGGACATAATGTGCATCTGATGTACTGCCCAAAGAGTATATAGCAAATTTGCTAGTTTGCTTACACCTGTTCCTGGCTGAGCTTTGCAGAAATAAAGAGTATCACATGTACAGTAAAAATGACAATAATACATGACAGTTTAAACACCAATACATACGACCTTATTGAGACTAAAAGTGGGTACAGTCTTGTTTTGTTTTCAGCGAGTTCTTTCCACAAAGAAATATGCTAACCTAAAAAAAAGAAAATAGTGTAAAATGAAGAGTATAGAATGAGTAAATTGATTTCTAAACAGGAAAACATTGACTCCGGATATACACTTTCAAGACAAACTCCACATTATGAATATTATAAAGGCTTGAATGAAAGTAACATAAGCCTCATGACAGATAATCTGTCATTTTAGCTGCCGCTATGATCCAGGATTATCTCTTATATAAAGACTAAAGCTTTGCGGCAGGGAGAGGGAATAGTTCCCACTCGTCTAGCTTTAGTACGTGTCTGTCAGGATAAACCAGTTTATTAATTGTTAACAGAAACAGGCTCGCCCTGCATACAAAGCAGCATGGGTGTCTGTTAATGTAATGTAGGAAGATATACCTTCATAATAAATCCACAAAATAAGTCACTTTATACTTTATGCATTTATAAAACATTATACAGTTATTTTAGAGACAACTAAAACTGCATTTTTGAAAGGGATTGTAAATATAAGCCACAGGTTAAAAAGGTAATATGTCATGTATCCAAGCCTGAGATTTACAATAACGGCATAAACAAACTAAGCAACTGCTTAGGGCCCCATTACCACCAGGGGGCCTGCTGGAACATATTATTTTCTTGTATTTGTTGTAATTGTATTGTTTGTACATGATGATTAAAAAACAATAACAATAGATAGTTACAATACAATGGTTGTTTAAATGTGTTAATTTTGGTGACACTACATTCAGTATACCTCACAGTGTTGTGCCATTCTGAATAGAAGGTGAAAGTCTGACATTGAAGTGTAAACTAGTCAAGAGGTTTTGACAGGAAGTTGTTGTGGCCGGAGCCAATTGCTCTTATTTTGAAGGCCAGAGTGAAAGGGAAGTGCAGAGTGTAACAATGGCACAGTCTAAACTTCCTCGCTTTAACACTCACCACTTCCCCTTCACTCTGGCCTTCAAAATAAGAGAAATTGGCTCTGGCCACAACCACTTCCTGTCAAAACTTACACAAGTAACACGGCCTCAACCGTGCGAATGTACTGCTTTATTGTGATCGCAGATAAAGGGCCTCGACATCCACATTTTGCAGAGGGCCGCTCAGGTTTGGGCCAAACGGCTTCGTCAGGTTACTTTTATTTTGAAAGTGAGAGCGCAGCAGGCGGAAGTCGTGCTGTTTTAAGTCTGTGCGTTTTGTTTGCCGCAAAGTTAGGGGAAACACATCTGACGTTGTTGAAAGAGAACAGAGATAGACTCACAACGATGCTTTTTTAGTTAGTTAGTTTCAACAACTAGACAATAACAACAAGTGTGACGAAGAGTGGACTCGACCGACGATGTCAAAAACAACAGACGGCAAAGCAGCGACCGACATGACCGAGGCGGTGAGTCTGCGTGACGTCACACGCGAGCTCGTTCACGTACTTCAGAGCGGAACTAGCAAACATTTATTTATTTATTTACCTTTTTTTAGTTTCCGTTCCTCTGACCTCTGTGTGTGATCCTGTAGATGGAGGAGACGATGCAGCGGCTTCAGGGCAAATTCCAGGGCATCTCTGAACAGCTGGAATCAAGAAATATCCTTTTTTAAAAAAAATTTTAGTTTGTTTACACATTGTGAGACTTTTTTTTTTTTTTACTCAGGCATGACGCAGCAACCTACACTAGCTAAGTTGTGTGTTGTGTACAGTCACACACTGTAAATTTAAATCACAACCCTGTTATGTGGTGACACTTTTAAAGAACGGCCACCAGGTGGCGTCGAATGTCTGTAAAATAAAAGGCCCATTTGACTTGGGCTGCACTGTAAAAAAGAAAACTTAACATTTCAAGGCAACTTGCTGCGATCAATTTTTGAGTTTACAGCCCAACAAAAGATCTCAAGTTTTTTTAAAAAAAAGTCCCATCAACAAATATTATTTTGTTAGACAAACTTGTAAGTAAGAGTTGTGCCGACTCAAAATTCAAAATTGTATTTTTTAATACTTTTTTTTAAATTATTGTTATTATCTGAACAAGATTAGTTAACCAAACTGTTTGAAAAGAAAATTTTAAGTTTGCACAACTTTAACTTACAAGTTTGTCTCAAAAATTAATATTATTTGATGGAACTTTTTAAAAAGACTTGAGATCTTTTGTTGGGCTGTAAACTCAAAAATTGATTGCATCAAGTTCCTTTGAAATTTTGAGTTTTCTCAATTTTATTTTTTTTTTTTTTTTTTTTTACAGTGTGGTAATTGAGTATCATTGGGTGGATTGAACCTTTAAAACTCAACGAGACGGACACTGGTTTCACACAGAGGTGGAAAAAGTACTAAAATATTGTACTCGAGTAAAAGTACCAATACTTTGATGAAATATTACTCAAGTAGAAGTAAAAGTAGTCATCTGAAAATGTACTCAGGTAGAAGTAACTTTGCGTGGGGTGTGAGGGTAGTAGAAATATGACAAGGGGTTTATAAAGTAACCGAGTACAATACTTGAGTCAATACTCAAGTAAAATACAAAATCCTGATTTTAAATTGTACTTAAAAAATACAAAATACACAAAAAAAACTATTCAAAAATACAGTAACTTGAGTAAATGTATTTCGTTACTTTCCACCTCTGGTTTCACACGCCCCTCCCCCTCCCTGATAACTCCGCCCACACCCCCAGCTTCCCCCGCCCCCTTCCAAACACCTGTTTCTAACTGTCCGAAACGAGTGAAAAACAGAGTGTTTTAAAGTTGTTGTATTTCAAGAACGGTTGATGATACCGATTCAGTTTTTGGCTTGTGAGCATCAAGAGGCGTTCAGGAACTTCCGCATATAAATTTGTGAAAAAACAAGTGTGAATTGACAGAAAAATTACAGTTTTTAAAGTAAAGTACAAAGCTGAGTTTTAACATCAGAGTCAATGGGAGGTTTGGCCAGAACTCTCGGCACATTTAGGTGATTTTAAGAAAAAAAACAAGTCATGTGAAAAAGAAAACAACACACAGGGTTAGGCTAGCTTTTACACGACAACGATCTGTAAACACAAGTGGCGTTGCGTTCCCACTTTTTATTTCGCGTTCAGACGAGCGTCTTTGGGTGGAAGTCTGCGCGCACGCGGTGACGCAAAAGTGTGTGCAATTTGATGTAGTATGCATGCCAGGTGGCTAGGTGGCGCTGTGAAGCAATGCCATACGACACACACCGGGAGCGCAGGAGCGTTGAAACTTCCTTCTTCTTCTCTCTAGTAGCGCGAAGTAGCAGCTAAGGCAACTTGAATGTCCGACTGATGGATTATAATCCCACATGTTTGTTGTTGTTTGGCTGTAACTGCACGTGGATCTGACGTCAACGCGTACGGCAGGATAGCCAGTGTGAGCAGCTCAGAGCGCACTTTTTGCGTTTTAGACGGGAACGTGACGGTGGAGTGTTTTTAAGATTTCCACTCTGGAGGGTGGGTTCCTTTTTTCTGCGTTTTTAAGCCCCAAAAAACGCCGTCGTTTCAACCACGTCTCTACGTTAAAGTCCGACGACACTGTGAGGCTACACAGTGGGATATAAAGCATTCAGGTTTTTGTATGCGTCTCCTAGTGAAACTTGTGCCGTGTGTCGTTGTCGACGTGCAGATTTGTTTGTTTCTCCTTCATTTTCACACTCGGCGAGATGGGAACCCGCATCGACGACCTTGAGAAGAACGTGGCCGAGCTGATGACACAGGCCGGCATGGAGGAAGAGGCGATGGCGAAGTGACGGCATTGGCACCGTTTCATCATCCGTCCTGTTACATTCACACACCGCGGCTACGACTGTTGCTTTCGGCAGCAGCGGATTCAAGTTTCGTACAGGAATTGGAGCTCAGAGCTGGTTTAAAAAATCACCGCGACGGTTCACGTTTGAGCCAAATGGTGCTACAATATGCTGCTATATACGCATGTTTTTTTGTTCTCAGCTAGGATTACTCTGTAAACACAGGTCATTTTTGTTTTTCAAAGCCTGTAAAACCATATTTATGGTCCAGTTATATGGGTTCTGTAGGTCCAAGCCAAGGGAATATGTGTTTATTTTCGATTGAATTACAGCTTTATTTTCTGTTTTACACATTGTTCTATATGTTCTAACATACATATTCCAAAGCTCTACAGTGCCTCTACTGTTTTGTGTGATATATATGACGTATGATGTCTGAAGCCAGTCAAACGCCTGTGGTGCTCTGAATCTACACATGAACACTGAGGCATTCTTAACTCGAGGTGAAACTGAACTTATTTCTCCAAAGATTCTTTAAAAACAATGCAAGACAACATGGTCCAGTGGCCTTAAAACTCCACGTGTATGTAGGTCAATTTCAATCTACTGTACTTTGGTTCATTTATGAGTAAAATGCACCGTTAGTCACACCTGTGTTGTTTAATAATACCAAACTATGCACAATATTACATGTCTTCCCCTTTTCCGCTGACCTGTTTTTTTTGTTTCAACATGTACTTCAAGTTATGCATAATTATATTGTCCAAATAAAGATTCTGTCTGAACAAAAACAACATCCTAAGACACCGTTTGACCACGTATTTGGATTCTGTTTAACCGATTACTTCAAGACTGCATCAGCAACTGCACCCACATGTCACAGTTTAATATAAAATCCTTTTTTTGTATTGTTTTAAATTGTTGAACAGGGCTTATATACTTATAAATCTTTCTTCATGGACAATTAAACGACTCTTAGACCACTTTTAAGTAGGGCAGAGGTTAAAGTCACGGAGAAAACACATGTTCAGACATCCTCTGAACACTATAGCCCCCTCTAGTGTTCACATTGCAGTGAGTTGAAGTATCACTGACCGTGGTCCTGAAATCTGCTTTTTTTTTAAAAGAAAATAGCTGTAATTTACAGATTGAGTTGGAAATATACAGAGTTATCAGAAAATATATTTATATGTATATATATATATATATATATATATATATATATTTATACTAGGGATGCAACGGTACAGTGTTCCCACGGTTCGGTATGCATCATGCTTTTTGGCCCACGGTAACGGTACAGTTTCGATATCGTGATACGAACAGCAAACATAAAACCGCACAAATTAAAAATAAATAAAGTTTAGTGCTATCAAATAAAAATAAACAACATTTTAACCCACTCACAGAAACTACAACTACAAATAGACCATGCTGCTCCAATTGAAGGAGACGGTGACGGTGACGTAAATTAGAGGTTTGCTCGGAGTGGCGCTGTAGAGCCAGTGTGTCCGATATCCAACTTCAAACCAAACTGAATCAGGGCAAATGGATCATTTCTTGATTTTCAAAAATTCATTAAAATTATTCCTTAAGAGCTTTGCAAATATTTTCAACGCATCCTTGTTCAGGGCGATGCCGACTATTATGATGGTAAATTTCAAGTCATTCCGAGATACTTTTTGTTTTTGAGAAGAAACTCAGCTCACTGTCAAAGTGCATCAGGGCAAAAGGATCATTTCCTCATTTTCAAAAATTCATTAAAATTATTCTTTAGGAGCTTTGCAAATATTTCCAACTGATCCTTATTCAGGGCGATGTCGACTATTATGATGGTAAATTTCAAGTCATTCTGAGATACTTTTTGTTTTTGAGAAGAAACTCAGCTCACTGTCAAAGTGCATCAGGGCAAATTGATCATTTCCTCATTTTCAAAAATTCATTAAAATTATTCCTTAAGAGATTTGCAAATATTTTCAACGCATCCTAGTTCAGGGCGATGCCGACTATTATGATGGTAAATTTCAAGCTATTCCGAGATACTTTGTGTTTTTCAGAAGAAAGTCAGTAGTTCACTGTCAAAGTGCAACAGGGCAATTGGATCATTTCCTCATTTTCAAAAATTTATTAAAATTATTCTTTAGGAGCTTTGCAAATATTTTCAACAGATCCTTGTTCAGGGCGATGCCGACTATTACGATGGTAAATTTCAAGTCATTCCGAGATACTTTTTGTTTTTGAGAAGAAACTCAGCTCACTGTCAAAGTGCATCAGGGCAGATTGATCATTTCCTGATTTTCAAAAATTCATTAAAATTGTTCCTTAAGAGATTTGCAAATATTTTCAACGCATCCTAGTTCAGGGCGATGCCGACTATTGTGATGGTAAATTTCAAGTCATTCCGAGATACGTTCCACTCTTGGATTCCACACTGAAAGTGTTATTTTCTTTTAGAGAAAATTCATTGCAGGAGTGAAATTCGCTCTGTGACTTTGTGTCCAGAGACAAAATTGGACACTCTCTCCACTCTTGGCCGCGATCTGATCAAATGTCCTTTTCTCCTTTTCATGCGAGAAAAAAACTATCAAGGGAGGGAAAATGGATCGCGTCTCAAACGAGGACCGATGATGCAGCAACTACGGTCTGATGCGTCTGGTGATTGCGATGTTTCACTTAGTTACATTTGGTTGGTGAAAAAAGGTTGAAAACAGATGTAAATATCCCTTTTCTGGAAGGCATTGGTTTGCACTGATGATGCAGCAGCTATGGTCTGGTGCATTGTGGATAATTGGCCCCCGTATTCCTTTAAGAAAATTGTTCCATTGATGACACACTGATGACATGTCTGCGGAGAGTGAAAGATTCACTCAAGTGGGAAGTTTGCACTCTCTACTTTATCTGGATGGAGGAAAAGCAGGATCTGACTGGACGGTGCATAGAGGACGCTCGGCCCAGGATGCTGTTAAGGAAATTGCCAAAGTGGCCTGTCAGGCATATTGATGATACACAGTTCCACTTATTTCAACTTTGCTCCAGTTTGTTTTTTGGCAAACTCTGCAATCCAAAGCAATCATATTATGGGCTGGACGTTTTTAAAGCTCTGACAAAGCAGGCATTAATCACTCCTGTATGACAGTAAACACGACTGCATGAGCAGTGGACAGGGATGCACGTGTGCACGCGCACGATCGTAGTGCACGGCGGACCGTGTTGCCATGGCAACCTGCACCGGAGAAGACACTTGTGTCAGCTTGTGTAAGTGTAAAACATTTTGTGCGTGTGTGTGTGTGGCCTTGTGTGTACTTGGAGAACAGCCAAGACTTGAGAGGAAGGAGACGCAGGCGATGCAGGTGCGTTTTTAGGGTTTTGCACCGTCGTCCTGCTTCAGCCGTCGGGGTGAAGTGTGTGGGTTGACACAGGCTTGTCGTTGAGGTGGAGTGGGTGAGTGGGTGAGTGGGTGAGTGGGTGAGTGGAGAGCCGATGCTGGCAGTGAGGGGAGGATAAGTGGTTTCAACCCTGTAGCCCATGCACCATGGGGTGGGTGGGGTTACATTTTGGATGATACAGTACAGTATGATGTTTTTGTCAAATTTTGGACCAAAAAAATGTTTTCCAAAAAATTGTCAAATTTTGTACTAAATTTTTGTTTTTCCAAAAAAATTGTCAAATTTTGGACATCATAGTATAGTATGACGTTTTTGAGTAATTTTGCATTAAAAAAAATAGAAATTTCGCTTTGACATAGTATAGTATGACGTTTTTGTCAAATTTTGGACCAAAAAAATGTTTTCCAAAAAATTGTCAAATTTTTTACAAAATTTTTGTTTTTACAAAAAAATTGTCAAATTTTGGACATCATAGTATATGACGTTTTTGTCAGATTTCGGACCGAAAATGTTTTCTCAATTTTTTTTTCAATTTTTTAAAATTTTTTTTTTTTTAACAAAAAATATTTCCCATTTCGGACAACATAGTATAGTATGACATTTTTGTCAAATTTTGGACCAAAAAAATGTTTTCCAAAAAATTGTCAAATTTTTTACAAAATTTTTGTTTTTACAAAAAAATTGTCAAATTTTGGACTTCATAGTATATGACGTTTTTGTCAGATTTCGGACCGAAAATGTTTTCTCAATTTTTTTTTACATTTTTTACAATTTTTTTTTTTTAACAAAAAAAATTTCACATTTCGGACAACATAGTATAGTATGACGTTTTTGTCAAATTTTGGACCAAAAAAACTTAGATTAGGTAACATATATTAACCATTAACTAGTTGCTCACTAACATATATATAAGTAACATACTAGCCCTTTATTAGTAATCATGAAGCACGTATTAACACCTTATTGTACCTCTATTATGGCATGACTTAAGATTTTTTCTACATAACGTGTTAATACGTGCTTAATATTTATTTACTGATAAATAATGCTACTTATACGCATCTAAAGTCTCTAGGAAATCCCTCTCTGCTACATTTGCACACTTCAAACACAAAGTAAACGTCTGTGACCTCAGAACAGAAGTGACCAAAAAAAAAATACAATTAGCAAATGAGTTTCATTCATTCGTTCGTTTGAAGGTTTCATTTCTCAAAGTTTGTTCAAGGACACTGTGACGAATAAACGATGAAAGACACTCAAGGACAGCGGGAATGATGAAAGTGTTATTCTATCTATCTATCTATCTATCTATCTATCTATCTATCTATCTATCTATCTATCTATCTATCTATCTATCTATCTATCTATCTATCTATCTATCTATCTATCTATCTATCTATCTATCTATCTATCTATCTATCTATCTATGGGGAGAGGAAGTTGGGATCGAAAAACATGAATAAAATGGACAAAAAGTCGACGACAAAGTCACTTAAATAACAAAATAAAAGCCTTATAATGATTTTCTGTCAATTGACAGAGAGTTTTATGACTAAAAGTTCTGGGGGAAAAAAATCCCTTTAACATTTTGTCATTTGCATAGTTTTACGTCTACGTCTGACCTTGACATCTACAAGGTCAAAGGCAAGGTGTGTGTGTGTGTGTGTGTATATGCACAGTATACGTCCATACTTCATGTCCTGCGCTGCACGGACAAACCACAGAGAACAAGAAGAAGGAGAGGTGTTGACGGAGATAAGAGGTAAAAATAGACACACACACACATGCACAAACACACACACACACACACACACACATACAGGGGACACCTGTGTGTTCTCTATACCACCTGAGGCCCTTTGATTCCTAGTGTGCTTTAATCTGCGCTGCGCTCTCTCTCGGCTGCCTTTTAAGTGAAAATCCCCGCCAACCTCAACCTCCTCCTCACGCACACACACACACATTCTTGTACTTGCTGCATACTGAGGACTGGGTTGCTGACAAAGTGAGGACCAAGATTTCCACTTCCACAATTTGACAAAAACGTCATACTTTACTATATCGTCCAAAATTTGAAATACAATTTTTTACCCCAAATTTGACAAAAACGTCATATTATACTATGTCGTCCAAAATTTGAAAAAAAATTTTTTTACCCAAAATGTTTGGTCCAAAATTTGACAAAAAACGTCATATTATATATACTATGTCGTCCAAAATTTGAAAAAAAATTTTTTACCCAAAATTTGACAAAAACGTCATACTATACAATGTCGTCCAAAATTTGAAAAAATCTTTGACCAAAAATTTTTGGTCCAAAATTTGACAAAAACGTCATACGTTTTTGGTCGTCATATGTCGTCCAAAATTTGAAAAAAAAAATTTGACCCAAAATTTTTGGTCCAACATTTGACAAAAATGTCATACTATACTGTCGACCAAAATTTTTTTTAAAAATGGACCAAACATTTTTTGTCCAAAATTTGACAAAAACGTCATACTATACAATGTCGTCTAAAATTTGACAAAATCTTTGACCAAAAATTTTTGGTCCAAAAAATTTGACAAAAACGTCATACTACAAAGTGAGGACCGGCCAAAATGTCCTCACTTTGTTGGTTAACAACCCTCACTGGTCCTCAGTATGCCGCAAGTACAAGACCACACACACACACACACACACACACACACACACACACACACACACACACACACACACACACACACACACACACACACACACACACACACACACACACACACACACACACACACACACACACACACACACACACACACACTCACACACACACACAAACAAACAGAAAGGATCCCAGACAAACAAACCACCTGTTATCTGTGTCATAGTAAACTCTCATTCACAGAATCTCTGCTGCTGCTGCTGCTGCTGTACGAGCGACTGTAACCTGCTGCTGCTGCTGCGTCTAAATTTAACCGGGCAGTTATTCTGGGGACATTGTAACATACATCACCTTCTGTCTACTGTAACACATTTATATCTACAGGAATAGAAGCTCATGTCCAACTTGGTTCTGCCACAGGAGTCGATTAACGACCAGAGAACTCGAGAGAGAGGGAGGGAGGTCGGGGTGAAAGAGGAGTGAAGTGACGTCGTCTTTTTTTATACTTAACTTTTAGCATTCCTTCTTTTAAAAACAAAAACACGGGCGACACATCTTCCAAATATGTGTGGATCTCACCACTCATTATATTTCGCTCTTTCTCCATCGGCCTTACGTCCTCCCGTCTCTCCTCGTCTGTCCAAACCGTCCTCTGTATCGGTGAAACGTGGCCGTGTCACCCTGTAAACCAGCCCTCGCCGCCTTCATCGCCATGGAAACTGCGGGTCAGCTTCGGTGAAAAGTACTTGGTCAGATACGAGATACAAGATACAAGATATATGTGTGTGTGTGTGTGTATCTGCATTAGTGCGTTTGCTTGATTGGGATCAATCTATGATCGAAGGGCTTTTATTGGGGGTAAAAGAGAGTTGGGGGAGATGAAAAGGAAGTGTGTGAACACACATAAACACACCATTTAAATGCTAACAATGCAGGAAGATATATGTAGATACACTCTTAGAAATAAGGGTTCCAAAAGGGTTCTTCTACAAGGGCTGAGGTTCTACCTGGAACCATCTGCGTCTGAAAAACCCTTTCCAAGTAGAAAGGGTTTTTCAAGGGTTCTTAGCAACACTAATGGTTCCAGTAAGAACCATTTTGATCCAGAGAACCACTTTAAAAGCCCTTTCCTGAATAAAGGGTTTTAAAAGGGTTCTTGGTGGAACCCTCCAAAAGGGTTCTCCTGTGAGGACAAGCCGAAGAACCTAGCACTAGTGTAGAACCAAACAGCTACACCAGCTAGTTGTTTATTTATACTGTTCTCTTTTTTAAGAGAATACTTTTCTATTGTTTTGTTTGATATATTGTTTATATTGTCATTAATCGATGTCCTAGAAAAAAAGTGCTAAGTAGAACCATATAAGGTTCTTCGGCTTGTCCTCATAGGAGAACCCTTTTTGGTTCCAGGTGGAACCATTATTCAGGAAAGTGGTTTTAAAGGGTTCTCTCGATCAAAAATGGTTCTTACTGGAACCATTAGTGTTACCAAGAACCCTTGCAAAACAGGAAAGGGTTTTTCAGAAGCAAATGGTTCCAGGTAGAACATCAGCCCTTGCAGAAGAACCCTTTTGGAACCCTTATTTCAAATGGTGGGCACTCTTTGAAATGAAAGTGCTAAGTAGAACCATATAAGGTCCTTCGGCTTGTCCTCATAGGAGAACCCTTTTTGGCTCCAGGTAGAACCTTTTTATTAAAGGTTCCACCTGGAACCCTGTTGGAGGGTTCCACCAAGAACCCTCTTAAACCCTTTATTTTAGGAAAGGGCTTTTAAAGGGTTCTCTGGATCAAAATGGTTCTTACTGGAACCATTAGTGTTACCAAGAACCCAAAACAGGAAAGGGTTTCTCAGAAGCAAATGGTTCCAGGTGGAACCTTTAATAAAAAGGTTCTACCTGGAGCCAAAAATGGTTCTCCTATGAGGACAAACCGAAGAACCAGGTAGAACCTCAGCCCTTGCTGAAGAACCCTTTTGGAACCCTTATTTCTAAGAGTGTACACCCCTTGAAATAAAAGTGCTAAGTAGAACCATATAAGGTTCTTCGGCTTGTCCTCATAGGAGAACCCTTTTTGGCTCCAGGTAGAACCTTTTTATTAAAGGTTCCACCTGGAACCCTGTTGGAGGGTTCCACCAAGAACCCTCTCAAAACCCTTTATTTTAGGAAAGGGCTTTTAAAGGGTTCTCTGGATCAAAATGGTTCTTACTGGAACCATTAGTGTAACCAAGAACCCAAAACAGGAAAGGGTTTCTCAGAAGCAAATGGTTCCAGGTGGAACCTTTAATAAAAAGGTTCTACCTGGAGCCAAAAATGGTTCTCCTATGAGGACAAACCGAAGAACCAGGTAGAACCTCAGCCCTTGCTGAAGAACCCTTTTGGAACCCTTATTTCTAAGAGTGTACACCCCTTGAAATAAAAGTGCTAAGTAGAACCATATAAGGTTCTTCGGCTTGTCCTCATAGGAGAACCCTTTTTGGCTCCAGGTAGAACCTTTTTATTAAAGGTTCCACCAAGAACCCTCTTAAAACCCTTTATTCAGGAAAGGGGTTTTAAAGGGTTCTCTGGATCAAAATGGTTCTTACTGGAACCATTAGTGTTACCAAGAACCCTTGAAAAACCCCTGGTTTTTCAGAAGCAAATGGTTCCAGGTAGAACGTCAGCCCTTGTAGAAGAACTCTTTTGGAACCCTTATTTCTAAGAGTGTACACAGTACAACCATTCCATTCCATTCTAAACCACTGGGAACACAACAACATAACATCAGTGTAAACAGCCACTGATCCTCCATCACCTGCACTAAACATTAACATTAATCACTCCAAGCAGTTTAAACTGAATTAATTTGATGTTTTTAACAAAACTTGACTGCTCGGGCCATTAACCAGCACAATGACAACACATTCAAGTAACTTTTAAAAAAACGTTAAATATTCGCCATTATCGCAACTGCAATCGACAAAAGTGAGGAGGAGTGAAATAAAAGGGGGAATAAGAGAAAGTGCTGAGTCATAATAACATGACCGAGCAATTACCGCTGCTAATTATGACTCTGTCAGACCTTCACCTCCTCCCCCTCTCTTCATTCTTATCACCCCTCCATGGAATCGGTGCCCGATTTGAGGTGATCGTCATGGCTGCCTCCTCCTCCTCCTCCTCCTCCTCCTCCTCCTCCTCCTCCTCCTCCCCCTTCTTTCTTTTTTTTTTTGTCTCCTCATGATGAAGAGTCTCAGAGCCTGAGGTGGTCCATCCATTGCTGTGCGTAAAGACAGGTTCATTAACACCAGCACAGAGCAGAGACTCATTAGCCGTCACTATCATACTGTAATGTAGACGACCAGAGGAAGAGGCCAAAGGTAATAATGCATTTTTAAGGCTGATGCAGCGCTGATGTCATATTCTGGGGTTTTATGCGACACCTTTTGAGAGACTTTTCAAGGAGGTGTGACACGGTGGAGGGTTTTCTAAAACAACAATGAAACACATTCAGATTCTGTTCAAGAAGGTGCTGATAAAGAGATGACCAAATTAAGTAAGGAATTGTTAAATTGACCCCAAAGATGACTCAATTTAGTAGAAATTACCCCAACGACGACCAAATTTAGTAAAAATGATCCAAAAGATTACCAAATTTAGTTAAAAAATAGTAATAATTACCCAAAAGATGACCAAATGTCGTAACAATTAGTCAAATTGACCCCAAATATGACCACATTTAGTAAAAACTACCCCAAAGATGACCAAATTTAGTAACAATTAGTCAAATTGGCCCCAAATATGACAAAATTTAGTAGAAATTACTCCAAAGATGACCAAATTTAGTAAAAATTATCCAAAAGATTACCAAATTTAGTTAAAAAAAAATAGTAATATTGACCCCAAAGATTACCAAATGTCCTAACAATTAGTCAAATTGATCCCAAATATGATCAAATTTTGTAAAAATTACCCCAAAGATTACCAAATTTAGTTAAATTGACCCCAAATATGAAAACATTTAGTAAAAATGACCCCAAAGATGACCAAATTTAGTAACAATTAGTCAAATTGACCCCAAAGATGAGCAAATTTAGTAAATAAATAGTAAAACTGACCCCAATGATGACCAAATTTAGTAATAATTAGTCAAAATCGCCCCAAATATGACCAAATTTAGTAAAAATTACCCCAAAGATGACCAAATTTAGTTTAAAAAATTGTAATATTGACCCCAAAGATTACCAAATGTCCTAACAATTAGTCAAATTGACCCCAAATATGACCACATTTAGTAAAAATTACCTCAAAGATGACTAAATTTAGCAAAAAAAAATAGTACTATTGACCCAATCAATTTTGTATGAAATTGTATGAAATTTCATGTTGGTGATAAAGACATTGATGAGGATGATCGATAGACCATTGTTTACTCATTTACTTAGAGCCTGGACGTAAATAAGAAATATAATATGTTTTTATTGTGAAGTACACAGCATTGCACATTAAAACAAGTACTTTTACTTTGAAATACAGTGTGGCGTCGTGGTGAATATCTTATTTGCGATATCATGATGGAACATTGTTTATTTCCTTCTTTAGAACGGCCCCCTCTTGACCAGTTTCAACACCCAATGCCCCCCCCCCCCCCATGTCATTTGAGTTTGACACCCCTGCTCGAGCCTCACTTATTTCTTGCTACGCCAATGCTGCCTCACACTGCTGCAGACGGCTAAAAAGCGGCAAAACTGCATTTCCATTTATTGCAATAAATAGTTAGTCTGAAATATCAGCGATGATGAACAACAGTCCTAAAATATGTGAAGCCGCGGTCGTTAGCATTCACAAATGGCTACTGTGCGATCGAGATTCAAAAGAGTGGACTACATTGCCACTTTCTTCCTACTGTAGACTCATTGTTATGATATTATGGGCTGCCAGAAAGTGTCTCAAAGACGAGTTGAGTCACTTTCACATGCACGTCGCCCGTCTGACGTCATATCACGGTCATTTTATGACTCTTGTGCACCTTTAAAGCACTTAATAATAATAATAATAATAATAATAATAATAATAAAAATACATGTCATTAATAAAGCACTTTGCATTTAAAATAAATGAATGAATGAATGAATGAATAAATAAAATAATATTAATTATGGGGGAGGGACCAACCTTGTCTTGCATGTTGAAAATCAGGATGCAGTGGAATAAGACGTGTACACGTGTCCTCCTGTAATAAAGGGGGTTACGCTGCAGACACTGAAGGAGACGGGATGAAAAACAACACAGTCTCTGGTGTCAAAGTCAGATGTCTTGTTACAAAGTTAATAGGACCATGATTCACTTAGCATTGTTCAAGGTTACAACAGAACTGGATTACTGCAGGGCCAAAGAAAACAACAGCTCTGCTGCATTGAACATGAACTGTAAACGTCCAGATCCTGAAGTTAAACAAACCAAACCAGGAGGAGGAGGAGGAGGAGGAGGTGGAGGTGGAGTCGTCCTTTGTGGAGTGTGGAATAGGTCAATTAGACAGTTTACCATGGCACTGGCGCAGAATTTCACACCACACACACACACACCACCCAGACATGAATGGAGGTTTTTGATTTTCATTGTCAGGCTGCTAACGAGGGGAAAAGGCTCTGTAACCACAGCTACATGCTCACGATCTGCACAGTAACCTTAAATATTTATCTGAAGCATGAATTATAATTCATTCATTACAACACATTAAGTCTCAACTATAAAAACACACCGTTTTCATGTGAAGTGATGTTTCCTCGTAGATAGTTTTCTCTGAGAATATGAAAAGCCAACTGATAACTGAGTACTCATGTAATTACTAACTACTGTAATCTTTGGGGTCATTCTAGATTTTTTTTTTTTTTTAAACTAAATTTAGTCATCTTTGTACGGAGCCCTGAAGTGACATTAAAAAAAAAACAAAAAAAAAAAAATTGAAATCTCGAGTTTCAAAGTTGAGATCTCATGTCACTTCGGGGGCTCCGTATCTTTGGGGTTGATTTTACACATTTTTTAAAAAATTTGGTAAGCTTTGGGGTCAATTTTACTATTTTTTTTTTACAAAATGTGGTAATCTTTGGGGTCAATTTGACAAATTCTTACTAAATTTGATAATCTTTGGGGGTGATTTTTTTATTTATTTACTAAATTTAGTCATCTTTGGGGTCAATATTACTATTTTTTACAAAATTTTGTCATCTTTGGGGTAATTTTTAGTAAATTTAGTCATCTTTGGGGTCATTTTTACTAAATTTAGTCATCTTTGGGGTCATTTTTACTAAATTTGGTCATCTTTGGGGTCAATTTGACTAATTGTTACTACATTTGGTCATCTTTGGGGTCAATATATCTATTTTTTACAAAATTTGGTCATCTTTGGGGTCATTTTTACTAAATTTAGTAATCTTTGGGGTCATTTTTACAAAATTTTGGTCATCTTTGGGGTCAATTTTACAATTTCATACACAATTTGGTCATCTTTAGGGTAAATATTACTAATTGTTTCTCGATTTGGTCATCTTAGGGTCGATTTTTACTAAATTTAGTCATCTTTGGGGTCAAATTTACAATTTCTTACTTAATTTGGTCATGTTTGGGGTCTTTTTTACTGAATTAGAGCATCTTCCTATGTCCCTGTTGTCTTACACCTGATGTGCTGTGTGTTTGTGTTGTGTATGCGTGAACTGATGACTGTGTCAATGAGTAGACGATAGAGAGAGAGAGAGAGAGAGAGAGAGAGAGAGAGAGAGAGAGAGAGAGAGAGAGAGAGAGAGAGAGAGAGAGAGACAGAGGACTTGAACAAAGTGTAGAACAGAGTGAGGAGGAGATGAACAGTGGGATGGTGACACAGGACAGAGATGAAAGAGAGAGGAGAGGGATGAGAGGATAGGACAGAGAGAGAGAGATGGTTTGTCTCCCATGGCAACCTTGTGTTACCAAGGGACACACACACACACACGCACACACACACACACACACTTATGAATATTCATAGGCGTAAAATGTAAAAGAGGCTCGTGCTACTATATTCCTGCCGTTTTCAATAAAGCATATTTCAATTAGAGGGCGAGGAATTAATTTCATATGAATTAATGTGGTTTCAATAATACATATTTGAATGAGACGAACGAGAGAGAGACGAAGGAGAGGCAGAAAGACGAAGTAGGGGAAGGAGATAATTCTACTCTAGAACTTGATTCACATAAGACTTTCCATCCCATGTCGGTTGAGCTCTATTTGGTGTAATAACAGACGTGCATTGAGTTGTAATAACAACGTTTGAGCGACAACAAAATGGGTCACAACAGCGTTCGGGATCAATTTTTAACGTCGTAATGACACAGTTTACGCCAAAATGTTTGCTTATTTCAGCTTTAAATTGCGCTTTTGGGTCCATTAAAAACCAAACGTGTCGCCTGAAATCCGTCTCTACACGATACACTTCATACACCGCGTACGTCCTGGATGTTTTATCTACTTTCCCGAGTCTCGTTCATGTAGCGTGAATGATGTGGTGCTTACCTTGAACTGAAGGACACACACACACACACACACACAGACACACACACCAGGTAATAAAGTGTGTGTTGCATTAGTCCTGCA
This sequence comes from Microchirus variegatus, assembly GCF_963457635.1. Lineage (NCBI taxonomy): Eukaryota > Metazoa > Chordata > Actinopteri > Pleuronectiformes > Soleidae > Microchirus > Microchirus variegatus. Next base: position 25,712,430 of record NC_139814.1, on the reverse strand, counting down.
GGATGATGGACGTCGACCTTGTGCTAAAGGTCATGTCGCCCCCCCCCCCGTCAGAGGCCCCCGCACTGACCTCGACTCCACGTGGAAACAATAATAAAACACCAGGACAAATGAAGCTTTAGCACCAGAGAAACAATAACCTATGAGGATAATAACGACGGGGTCATCGTATATTCAGTGGTGATATCATCTGAATGTGAACTCTGTCCAGAAAGACCTGAAAACACAGATCGAGATCATCAACTCCTCGGAGGAAATGTTAAGTGACGTCGTAAATCACGTCTGCGTGGAAATGGGCGGACGCGCACGCACACACACACACACACGCACGCACGCACACGCACACACACGCAGAAAGTACGAGTCAGTTTTCATAGCAATGAAGACTGAGTACTTGTACTCGTGTCGTAACGACTTTCATAAAAATGATGGTAAATGATACTGCTCATGTAATATAATATATAATATATAATATAATATATATAATATATATATATATATAATATAATAATACAGTATATAATGTATATATCACTGTCTATATAATGATACACTACTAAATAACAAGTATATAGAGAAAATAATGTTAAGTGCTGAGTAAACTAATGATGCACTGATGACTAATGAGTACTCAATAAGTCATGACTGCTAAGTAATGATAGTATAATAACTACAGCGTACTCATATAATGACAGTCATGACTGCTAAGTACTCATTAATGACTGCTTAGTACTCATATAGTGATAGTAATAACTGCTAAGGGCTAATTAATGATTGCTAAGTACTCATACAATGATAGTCATGACTGCTAAGTACTCGTATAATGGCAGTCATGAGTGCTAAGTACTCATGTAATGATAGCAATGACTGCTAAGTACTAATTAATGACTCTTAAGTACTCATGTAATGACAGTAATGACTACCAAGTACTCATATAATGATAGCAATGACTGCTAAGTACTCGTGTAATGATAGCAATGACTGCTAAGTACTCATATAATGATAGCAATGACTGCTAAGTACTCGTGTAATGATAGCAATGATTGCTAAGTACTCATTAATGACTGTTTAGTACTCATATAATGATAGTAATAACTGCTAAGTGCTAATTAATGACTCTTAAGTACTCATGTAATGACAGTAATGACTACTAAGTACTTGGATAGTGACAGCAATGACTGCCAAGTACTCATTAATGACTGTTAAGTACTCATATAATGATAGCAATGACTGCTAAGTACTCATATAATGATAGCAATGACTGCTAAGTACTCATATAATGATAGCAATGACTGCTAAGTACTCGTGTAATGATAGCAATGATTGCTAAGTACTCATTAATGACTGTTTAGTACTCATATAATGATAGTAATAACTGCTAAGTGCTAATTAATGACTCTTAAGTACTCATATAATGATAGCAATGACTGCCAAGTACTCATTAATGACTGTTAAGTACTCATGTAATGATAGTAAAGACCGCTACGTACTAATTAATGACTGTTAATACTCATATAATGACAGTAATGACTGCTAACTACTTATATAAGATAGCAATTACTGCCAAGTACTCATTAATGACTGCTTAGTACTAATATAATGATAGTAATAACTGCCAAGTACTAATTAATGACAGTTAAGTACCCATATATTGACAGTTATGACTACTAAGTACTCGTAAAATGATAGCAATGACTGCTAAGTACTCATGTAATGATGGCAATGACTGCCAAGTACTAATTAATGACTGCTAAGTACTCATGTAATGATAGTAAAGACTGCTAAGTACTAATTAATGACTGTTAAGTACGCATATAATGACAGTAATGACTACTAAGTACTCGTATAATGATGGCAATGACTGCCAAGTACTTATTAATGACTACTAAGTACTTGTATAATGATGGCAATGACTGCCAAGTACTCATATGATAACAGCAATGACTACTAAGGACTCATGTAATGATAGTAATGACTTAATGACAGTATTGATGAGGGTAATAATGGAAACTATGACTACTGAGTACTCATGTGATGACACACACACATATATATATATATATATATATTTTTTTTTAAATGTAACAGTAATAAATGATCACAGTGACGTCATGTCTCTCCGTCTTGTTGTGGTTGCCCTGATTTGACTTTGCTCTTTCTTAAACAATGCCACCATCTGTGTGTGTGTGTGTGTGTGTGTGTGTGTGTGTCTACAGTCACGTGACCAGGTGCGGCCGCCTCCAGACCGCGCCGCAGCTAATGTGCGCGCGGAGGGGGCGGGGCTTATGCAAATGTGTTGGCAGGGGAGACGCAGCAGCGGTTTCATTCATTTTCTGTCAGAGCGAGCGGAGTGAGCGCGAGGAGGCTGTTTTGTTTTCACCCGGAGGAGCACAAATAAAAACAATAACATACATAAACGCATGAATAAATAACATTATACAGAGAAGAAGAAGAAGAAGAAGAAGAAGAAGAAGAGCTGGAGGAAGACTTTTATTTTGAAGAGCTGTATTGATATAAAGGGAGTCCGCTTCTCTTACACAAACATCACTCGGTAAGTGCAGGACTTTAATGTTTGTTTTTCTAACCGTGCGCAGGTGTTTGGTAATAATGTGACGTCACGTCACGTGCATAACGCGTTAATTATTCTTTCAGTGTTTTTTTTCTTTTTCTTAATGAATCACTGCTAAAGCCTTCCTCACAGTGTCTTGCTCAAGGACACTCAGGGCGGACCTGCAGAGGCGATTGAACCCGGGACCGTTGTTTCCAGTCTGTTGTTACTGTATTTTTGAGACTGTGATGATGATGATGAAGAGCGTCCTTCATGCTCTGTCTGCGGGGAAACGAGAGCGTGCAGCTGCAGCGATTAATCGACTGAACTCGGTTAAAGTGAATTTTTAGTGTGAGTTTGTGGACAAAAACATTGGTCATTATTGTTATTTTGGAGCCAGTGATCACCTTTTTCTCCATTTCCTGCATCATTGTGAACTCAGCAACTCTTAGTATTAGTCATCATGAGGTCGCAATAGGGAAGTGATATTATGCTTTATTCCCTTCATATTTCTTTAAAAAAACAAAAACTTATCTTATTAGCACACTATTAAATGTCAGGAAATGATAAAACGAGGTCTCTATTGCAGAATTAATAACACACTGTGACTGTGTTGTGACTCCATTCATTGATTTTCTTCAACTACACTGTATTGCACTCCAGCTGTGTCTGCATGGAGTAAATAAACAGGATATATAAATATAGGTATAGGGTTAGGTATATATATATATATATAAAGGTATATATATAAATATATATATATATATATATAGGTATCGGTATATATATGTATATAGGTATAGGTATATATAGGTATAGATGATATATATCATCTATACCTATATATGATATATATCATATATACCTATATAAAGGTATATATATACACCTATATATATACATATAGGTATATATATATATAAATATATATATATATATATATAGGTATAGCTATATATGATATAGATAATTATCCTTTGTGCAACAAGTGTATTCTCATCAATAGTTGATGTGGAGGAGGAGCCATATATACCTATATATGATATATCATAAATACCTATATATAGGTATATATATATATACACATATATATCATAAATACCTATATATAGGTATATATATATATATATACATATATATCATATATACCTATACATATATATCATATATACCTACACATATATATAGGTAAATACCTATATATACCTATATATATAGGTATATATATATATATATATATATATATATAGGTATAGGTATATATGATATAGATATATATCCTTTGTGCAACAAGTGTATTCTCATCAATAGTTGATGTGGAGGAGGAGCCATATATATCATATATACCTATATATGATATATATCATAAATACCTATATATAGGTATATATATATACCTATATATATATCATATATACCTACACATATATATGTATATACCCATATATATATAGGTATATACCTATATATATAGGTATAAACCTATATATATAGGTGTATAGGTATGCATGGTATAGATATATATCCTTTGTGCAACAAGTGTATTCTCATCAATAGTTGATGTGGAGGAGGAGCCACGCTTTTGTGGCTGCGTTTTATCATCAGTGTCGCGTGTGTGTGTGTGTGTGTGTGTGTGTGTGTGTGTGTGTGTGTGTGTGTGTGTGTGTGTGTGTGTGTGTGTGTGTGTGTGTGTGTGTGTGTGTGTGTGTGTGTGTGTGAGTGTGATGACGCCACAACTTGTGCAACCAATAGGACCCAGATTCCAGTGTGTGTGTGTGTGTGTGTGTGTCAGAGCTGAGAGACACTGAGAGAGAGCGGGTTGCTGCTGTTCCTGTTGCTTTCTTTAAAAAAAAAAACAAACAAAAAAAACAAAGTACATGTTGGCTTAATACAGACAATCAGGTGCACTGATGATAATCGCAGCCGTCGTGTTTTAATTAGACGGACAGAAAGGGGAACAGTTGTTGATGTGTCGCTGCTTTCGTTTCCTTCCACAGCTCACTTTCACACGGCCAACAGATTGTTTACAGTTCTCCAGAGTGTTGCTGCCTCAAGCAGCCACTGAGGGAGCTATTACAGAGCCACAAATAGGAACTCTTTCCACAGCTCCTTCAAAGTATACAGAAATATCTCACAAAAACAATCAGATTAGTAAGAAAGTGTCATTATCAAATCCGTAAAATTGTAAAAGAAACACGCGAAACAGAAAAGTAAATATCATGTAAGCACAGGATGCAAAGAGAGGTCATGTGACCAGAACTATGTGGACTTACAGTATTTTAAGATAAAGGAAGAAAGGAAATTAAAACAGACTTGTGTAATTCTGTAGAAAGAGAACAATATGATGCAATTAAAGGCCCACAATGATGATAATAATAGATTGTTTTTGCAATATTCGATATATATCAAGTCACACTATGTAGTGATCCTTATTTAATCAGTAGAAGAAGACTCCTGAAACATCTCGAAAGAAGACTGAAAGTCCCGGGTCATACGTTCCATTACTATGGTGGCCCACGTGGACTATAAGCATATTATTGACCTTGTTTAATCTTTGGGGTACATTTTTTCTAACGTTTACTAAATTTGCCAATCTTTGGGGTCAATTTTACTAATTTTTACTAAATTTGATAAACTTTGGGGTCAATTTTATTATTTTTATTATTTGATCATTTTTTGAATCAGTTTTACACATTTATACTAAATTTGGTAATCTTTGGGGTCAATTGTACTAAATTCTTTTACTAAATTTGGCCATCTTTTGAGTCAGTTTTACACAATTTTACTTAATTTGCTAATCTTTGGGTTCAATTTTACAATTTTCTTTTTACAAAATTTGGTCATTTTTGGGTTCAATTTGACAATTTTTTAAAAAACTAAATTTGGTCATCTTTGGGGTCAATTGTACTAAATTATTTTACTAAATTTGGTCATCTTTTGAGTCAGTTTTACACAATTTTACTTAATTTGCTAATCTTTGGGTTCAATTTGACCATTTTTAAAAAAACGAAATTTTGTTATCTTTGGGGTCAATTGTACTAAATTATTTTACTAAATTTGGTCATCTTTTGAGTCAGTTTTACACATTTTTTACTAAATATGGTCATCTGTGGGGTAAATTTGACTAAATTTGCTAAATCTTGGGGTCAATTTTACAGATGAATTATTCTTCGGTGACTAATAAAGTTTTCTGGATCTGAATCACATCAGTGTCCACTCCAATTTATTATATATGGACGGATCAGTGTGCATGTGTGTTGCATGCAGACGTGGGAGCGCGTTAGCCGTGACACAGCCTGACGCGGAGCTGTTAGTTAGTGAGTGACATTTGCAACAACTATGACCCAGTGGACTGAGGACACTCTGTATAATGTGTAATACATCACAGTGTGGAGCTGAAAAACAAAAACAAACGGCCCGTTCTGTTTCCAACTCCCACCATAAAAGGTATAAATCGACGTTAGTTGTCGTCGTACGCAACAGCTGACGGACACAAACAAACTCTCCTCTGGAAAGACCTATCAATCCACAGTGTGTGGAGCGCAATCATATCAGCGCGGTGCAACGTGTTACGCTACAATCTCCTGTCTGTGTGCATGTGTTTCTAAATATACTGTACTATCATCAGAGGAACCCTGACACCACACACACACACACACACACACACACACACACACACACACACACACACACACACACACACACACCTAGTACCTGTGTGTGAATCTGCTGCAGGTGACCTGGTGTGAACGTGAGTGTGATGATGTTAACGGCTGTGTGAGGTTTACAGTGCAGCCTGTGATGGTCTCTCATGACCCTGCTCTGGATAAGTGGGTTATAGCAGTGTTTCCCAACCCTGGTCCTCAGGGAACACTGCCCTGCCTTGTTTTAGATGTTGCCCTGTTTTTTTTTTTTTTTTTTCAAATAATTTAATGCTTCAACTTTTGTCATTTAAAAAAAAAAAAAAAAAAAAATATTTCAATTTTTGTCAATTTTTTTCAAAAAAAATTTATATTTCAAAATTTGTCAATTTTTTTTTTTTTTAACTAATGTTTCAACTTTTGTCAAAATGATCTTAATAAATGTTATGTTTCAACTTTTCTCAAAAATAAAAATAATGATAATAAAACTTTTGATCAACTTTTGTCATTTAAAAAAAAAATTGTTATGCCTAAACTTTTGTCAAAAATAATAATAATAATAATAATAATAATAATAATAATAATAATAATAATAATAATAAAAATAATGTTTCAACTTTTGTCAATTTTTTTTTTCAAAAATGTAATGTTTCATCTGACTCGGGTGTTTTTGGAGCAGGGAAACATCTAAAACATGGCAGGGCAGAGTTCCCTGAGGACCAGGGTTGGGAAACACTGGGTTAAAGAATGGATAAAAGGGACTTTTTTTCTTTAATTTCATTTACTCGGCATACAAACAACCAACCACGGTTGTGCATAAGGGTAACACGTCAATAACAACATATATATCGTGACAAAAAACGCTGATATATTTCCTCACATCCTCCTGCTTTCTGTTCAAACCCAGACACAAAGATTGATGTTAGGTTTGACTGCAGCCTGTAAAATGTCCACTTGTGTGGATGATTGTCTGTTTCCATGATTGGCTGCTGACCTGACTCTCTTCAAATCAACTGTGGAGTTCACCTGACTGATTAAATAAATAATATTATTATTGTGCTAGTGTGTCCAAACGTTCAAAACAAACCCAAAAACTCAGGATCCTTGAGGGATAAGGAGTAAATATATATATATATATATATATATATACATACAAAACATATAATTTTTCTTTCATTTCACACCTAATATAAAGGTGCATTACATCCAATTTCGTTAATTTCCGGAAGGACTAAGTAACATGTACATAATTATGTGTTTTCAGAGTAGTTTTGGCTATAAACAGCAATTAAATGTCAACAGTTTTATTTTTGTCGTTCTTAATGCAGCAAAATATCATTCATAAGTACCTTATATGTGACATAATCTTAATTTTAATGGGGGAGAACATAAATGGCTCCTTTCATACTCAAGGTCGCAGAACTCTGACTTAATCCATCACATACGGAAAATTATCAATTGGCGACTGATTATGTGGCACACTGTGTGTCGCATATAGGCTATGGAGGACCAAAGATGACAAAACAATAAATAAATAAATGTATCAATACATATGTAAATAAATAAATGTATAAATATATAAATTAATATATCAATAAATAAATAAATAGACAAATAAATAAATAAATATTTAAATAGTATGTGTGTATAAGTATAAATATATACGTAATACATAAATAAATAAATAGACAAATAAATACATGTATAAATATATAAATAAAAGTATAAATAAATAAATATTTATATAAAAGTATAAATAAATACATACATAATACATAAATAAATAAATAGACAAATAAAAGTATATAAATACATAAATATATACATAATATATGAATGAATACATGTATAAATATATAAATAAAAATATAAATATATATAAATAAATAAACAGACAAAGAAATAAATAAAAATGAAAAAACAATATTTAAAAATGTATAAATATATAAATGAATATATCAATAAAAAACTATATTTAAAAATGTATAAATATATAAATGAATATATCAATAAGTAAATAAATAGACAAATAAATAAATAAATAAATATTTAAATAGTATGTGTATAAGTATAAATATATACGCAATACATAAATAAATAAATAAATAAATAAATAAATAGACAAATAAATACATGTATAAATATATAAATAAAAGTATAACTAAATATATAAATATTTAAATAAAAGTATAAATAAATATATACATAATACACAAATAAATAAATATTTAAATAAAAGTATATAAATACATCAATATATACATAATATATAAATTAATACATGTATAAATATATAAATAAAAATATAAATATATATAAATAAATAAACAGACAAAGAAATAAATAAAAATCAAAAAATCAAAATTAATTAATTTATTTATTATTTTGTCATTTTTGGTCCTCCATAATAGGCAGAGTTAGTAAACAATAAGTCAGTGGCAGGGAATAGGAGAGCTCAAACAATATTGGTGAATATCACGTGCTGTGAATACGTCCTGCACTGCACACTGCTCTTCTGAAGCTGAATCACCAAACAACAGCTCTGCACCAGCTCTGATGCTGTGGCTGCGTTTGTTACCGAGGTGTTGCTGCATCATCAGTGTTTGCACAAGTCTGCGCGGGTTTGATCGGCTGCAGAACCAAAGCAACGCTCCAGCATCAGACTCAGACCTGCTTATACACAGAAACGTGCGACGGACGACTAACCGCACGACTACGACAACTCGGCAGGTAAAGGTCAGCAGAGAGAGACTCGTGTTCCTCCCCAGGCTCGACGCGATGCCCGGTCTTAAATTAGAGTGGGAGGAGCCTGCGCCGAGGTGAGCTGCGTTTCTATAGCGATGCATCCATTCACGCTCCAGTCGCCAGAGACATGTAAACACAAATTGAAAGAATATGTCGACGGTATTACTCGTCAACACCTCGCTGTTTCAATGAGCTAGAAATAAAATATAAATATTTTAAACACGACGAGGAAGTGTGTGGATTATTAATAAAGCTCATGTTTCATTGGAGTCAGTGGTCAGGTCCAGTTGGCAGAGGAACTGTTTGAAATGGCCAAAAATCATCATCATCATCATCATCCTCCTCTGCTGGACGACGGCTGTGTGGCAGGAAGCCAGACAACTGTTGTCAAGACAACGGATATATTGTTCTCTGTTTTATGGTTTGGTGGATTTTCTGTGAAGTACAAATACGAATACGAATACTTTACTGTCCACAAAGTGAGAATTTGTCTTTGGTTCCACCACAGCACACCATGGAGACAAAAACATTAAAAACTAGACACAAAAAGCACAATACACACAAAACTGGACGAAAAAGGGGGGACGACCCATCTCATATGGCCTGCAAAGTCATGGGTATAATATTATGAATAAATTAAAAACATAAAAATAGATAGAATAAAAAATGAGTATGCATCCTAAAGTTCTTTATCTATGTATGATCTGTTTGCTTTCATTTAAAAGTGTCACAGCATTTGGCACATTTAGTTGCATGAACCAGCAAGAAAGTTGCCATTTATTACGTTACAAGTAAAAGTACTGGTCTAAAAATTATACTAAGAGTAAAAGTTACTTTTTTGTAGCAAGGTTGGGGTTTTCTGTCATTCACCTGTCCTGATTGTTCACCTGTCCTCAACATTCACCTGTCCTGATTGTTCACCTGTCCTCATCGTTCACCTGTCCTCATCATTCACCCGTCATCATCAATCATCCATCATCAACATTCACCCGTCCTCGACATTCACCTGTCCTCATCGCTCACCTGTCCTTAACATTCACCTGTCCTGATTGTTAACCTGTCCTCAACATTCACCTGTCCTCATTGTTCACCTGTTCTCATCGTTCACCTGTCCTCATCAATCATCCGTCCTCAACATTCACCTGTCCTCACGATTCACCTGTCCTCATGGTTCACCTGTCCTCGTCGTTCACCTGTCCTCATCATTCACCTGTCCTCATCAATCATCCATCCTCATCATTCACCTGTCCTCATCAATCATCCATCCTCAACATTCACCTGTCCTCATGGTTCACCTGTCTTCAACGTTCACCTGTCCTCATTGTTCACCTGTCCTCAACATTCACCTGTCCTCGACATTCACCTGTCCTCGACATTCACCTGTCCTAAACGTTCACCTGTCCTCATCATTCACCTGTCCTAAACATTCACCTGTCCTCTTCGTTAACCAGTCCTCATCGTTCACCTGTCCTCGTAGTTCACCTGTCCTCATCGTTCACCTGTCCTCATCGTTCACCTGTCCTCGTAGTTCACCTGTCCTCATCGTTCACCTGTCCTCGTCACTTATTTTATAATATTTTTCAAATTCAGGCCATATGTTTTTTGTTTTACTCAGTAAGGGATGTGATTTAAAGCACATGTGCTCAAAGAAGTCACGCTTTCACAGTTACACGCAAACATGTCGCCATGTAACGACAGCAGCTTATTCAATCACCTGGATTATCATCAATCTCTCACGCATATATATATATATATATATATATATATATATATATATATATATATATATGCATACAACTCAGATTAGACTCTGTGTTTACTGTCACAAACAGCTGGAATCAACACGCGTGAACGTCCGTTCAGACGCCTCAGTTTCTAAGCTCTGCTCGTCTGAGCCTCCGTCTTCATCTGTGTTACTGTTGCTACGTCTTCTCTCAGACGTGTTGATCCAGATTGACTCACTCTGCCTCCCTCTCACTTCTGTTATACACCAAGCTTTTTATTCTCCATCTATATATATATATATATACATACATATACATATACATATATACAATATTTATATATAGTATATAGCCGCACCACCTTCTCCAAGGCTGCAGTAATGAGAAAATGGCACAGAACGCCGGTTAATCTGTATTCCTGAATGGTCTCTTTGGTTCCCCCTGAGATCTGACTGCTCTGAAAGGCAGCGTAATCCCAGATAAAGAAACAGCCAGGGTTATCTTTAGATAACCTCCAATACCTGATTACTCCCCCTCCCTCAACACATTTCTGCTTTATAGAGCGATGAGCTGGCAGAGACGTAAGCACCTGTGACCTGGCAACAATTAGAATAAACATCTGTGGTGTTGTTTTCTTTCTCGTGTTAGCATGAACAGCATCTAAGTTTCCACTGAGGGTTAGTGGGCAATTCTGTGTTTAACCAATATGAATGTCAGTGATTTACAGGGACACCGTCAATGATTTCAGCGCTAGTTAAACCTTCATTTGCGAGTGGCTGCAGCTGGAGATTTCTGCTTTTTTTTTTTTGTTTGGGGTCCTTTCAAAGTGACCTTCTCCTGCGGTGGAAAAAACATCTCCGCATGAAGCAGCGATGTGGTCACTGTCTGTGTCTGTCAGACGCAGTTAACCTTGTGAAGCTGTGTGTGTGTGTCGCCTTTTCAAGTACATGAGTGTCTGTGCAAAGACACTCATGTAGGGTGTGAAGAATTTGTCAGGTGCCATGAATGCATGTCATGGCACAATTTAAATACTGTGGAAAATTGATTTATTTAACAGTCGCAGTGTTAAAGACAATCAGACCTTGTTATATATATATATATATATATAGATATATAGATATATCTATTTATATATATACGTATATATATAAATATACATATATACATGCATATACATATATACATATACGTATATATATACATACATATATACACATAAATATATACATATACACATATATATAATATACATATATGCACACATATGCATACATATATACACATACATATATACATACTTACATATATACACATACATATATACATTCATATATACATACATACATACATACATACATATATACACGTATATATAATAATATTCATATATACATATATACATACACATATATATACACATATATACATACACATATATATACACATATATACATATATACATATATATATATATACAATATACATATATACATACATATATAAACATACATATATATACATTCATATATGCATACATATACATATATATAAATACATACATATATACATATATATACACATACATATATACATACATACATATATATACATATATATATACACATTAATATATGCATACATATACATATATACACATATATACAATATAAATATATATACATACATATATACACATATATACAATATAAATATATATACATACATATATACATATATATATACATATACACATACATATATATACACATATACATACATATACATACGCATATACACATATACATATACACATATACATATACACATATACATACATATATATACACATATACATACATATATACATACATACATATATACATACATATATACACATACATATATACATAATAAAGCTCAACACTTGCGTTTTATCAATAAAAATAAAATGCTGCTATGTTTAATTATAAAGTGGCTAAAAACGTCTCACAATCAAATCCAAGACGTTTCACTTCAAAGAAAATCCCAAATACTGGCGCTAACTGCGCCGACGCGACGATATCTCAGCCGTTAAACTGTGCCTGAGGCGCTCTCGCTCTCTTCACGCGACCTAGAGGGAGGATTTATCGACGCTTAGCCGCGGCTCGGTCGGCCGTGTACGCTGGTGTCAAAGTGTGAACGCGCCGCCAGACGGGAAATATGAGTCAGCGACGGATGATGCGTCTACACGTGTGCAATGACCCGTTTTATGGCCATAATCGCAGCCGTGATGTCAGAGACTTTTTTTTTTTTTTTTTTCTTATTATATCACACAAGGTGACAGCGGTGAACGTTAACTGTTAAAGGTCCAGTCTGCGACGCGTAGACTCGACTCGCAGAGCCACGTATCCAGCGCATCCACTGCGGCTAAAGCAAACGCGCCGCGGGGGGGAATTAGCGTCTGCTGTTGTTTTGTCTGGCGCCTCCATCTCCTGAGTGCACGGCCTGTGTCTCTCTCTGTCCTTCCCCACAGTCCCTGCCTCTGCTGCTCCCCAGAGAGAGAGAGAGAGAGAGAGAGAGAGAGAGCGACAGAGCGAACTCGCCATGGGCAAACACAACAGCAAGCTGGCCCCGGAGGTCCTGGACGACCTGACCAAGAACACCGAGTTCAACGAGGCCGAGCTCAAGCAGTGGTACAAGGGCTTCCTCAAAGACTGCCCCTCTGGCATCCTCAACCTGGAGGAGTTCCAGCAGCTCTACGTCAAGGTGAGGACGCGCCGGGTTCACGCTCTCACTCGTCGACCCGCGGCTCTATCCTCCACGCGAGGGTTCACGGGGGGGACGTGGACGCAAACAACCATCCGCTCTCACACTCGCGGTCAATTTAGAGTCCAATTTACCTAAAAAGCAGGGCTATTCAACTAAAATTGCAGCTTTTTCGGAACGCTGTCCAGCCAGTGGGACGGTCAACCCCTGTACCAGGGGCGCAGCTTGTGAACAGGCAAGGCTGGGGCAACTGCTCGGGGCCCCCGAGCCGATAGGGGGGCCCCCCCGACATTAGGAGCCTGAGGGCTGTTTTTACTGAAATGTGCAGTGAGCAGCCGCCTCCCCGTCCCCCTTAAACAACAATGGGGGATTTTTGCAATGACATCTCAGTAGGAAACCCCCCCTAAAGGGGCCCCACCTCACTTTAACCTGTGTGAAGTTATCTTTCTGCAAGTTGGAAAATGAAGAGGATTAATTAGTTGTTTTTCAGTTATTTACAGTATTTTATTGTTCTATATATTTATATTGTTTTATAATGTGGGTTCTTTACAGTGTCATGTATTTTTTTCTTTTTACTAAGTTTATATAACTTATATATACTTAACTTAACTTACACATCTATATTATATGTAAGAATGTGGCCAAAACTGGTTACTGCATTCAAATTCAAAACACCCGAGAACCCCTGGAGTAGACCAAACGGGACGGATTGCGGTTAAGAACGTGTCGTCTGTGTCACTTTCCCCCCCCCCCCCTCCCCCACGCCTCAGTTCTTCCCGTACGGCGACGCCTCCAAGTTCGCGCAGCACGCCTTCCGGACGTTCGACAAGAACGGCGACGGCACCATCGACTTCAGGGAGTTCATCTGCGCCCTGTCCATCACGTCCCGGGGAAGCTTCGAGCAGAAGCTCAACTGGGCCTTCAACATGTACGACCTGGACGGCGACGGGAAGATCACGCGCGTGGAGATGCTGGAGATCATAGAGGTGTGGTTCCGTGTCTTATCGAGGCTAAAAAAAAAGCCTCGATAAGAGGTATGAACCTTTCTGTCTTTTCCCCCCCCCCCCCCCTCTTCCAGGCCATCTACAAGATGGTGGGCACGGTGATCATGATGCGCATGAACGAGGACGGCCTGACCCCGCAGCAGCGCGTCGACAAGATCTTCTCCAAAATGGACAAGGACCACAACGACGAGATCACCCTGGAGGAGTTCAAAGAAGCCGCCAAGTCCGACCCCTCCATCGTCTTACTGCTGCAGTGTGACGTGCAGAAGTAGAGAGGGATGGGTGGAGATGCAGAGGGAGGGAGGGAGGGAGGACTGAAACTATAGTGAAGGAACATGAGAGCATGAGCGAGGGAGGAGAAGGGGGGATGCAGTTGAGGGAGGAGGAGGAGGAGGAGGAGGAGGAGGAGACAGGTAGGAAGTCTCTCTTTCTTTTTCTTTTTATATTTTTTGACAATACTGAGCCATAAGAACACAACAGACCCCTGACTGATGTCATTCTTTTCTTTCAACCCGTGAAAATAAGTCTGTAGAGGTGTCACTCACACAATCATCATTGTTTCCCAACCCTGGTCCTCAGGGGAACTCGGCCCTGCCATGTTTTACATGTTGCCCTGCTCCAAAAAAACACACCTTCAACACTTTCAACTTTTGTCAATTTTTTTTTTTTTTTTTTCTTCCAGAAATTGAATGTTTCAACTTTTTAAAAAAAAATTAATAATAATGATGTTTCAACTTTTATCTTTAAAAATAAATAAATAAAATGAATATATATATGTTTTTCAAAAAAATTATGTTTTACCGAGCCCCCGAAGTGACATGGGAAAAAAAACTTGAAATCTCGAGATTTCCAAAAAATTTGTTGTTTTTTTTTTCAAAAAAAGTTTTTTTTTATCTCAAGTTTCAAAGTCGTGATTTAAAATTATTTTTGACAAAATACATTTTTTTTCATATTTTTTGGAAATTCGAGATCACGACTTTGAAACTCGAGATTTCAATTTTTTTTTTTCCGAAATTTTTTTTTTCTCATGTCACTTCAGGAGCTCCGTAATGTTTCAACTTTTATCTTTAAAAATAAATAAATTAAATAAATATATATATTTCTTTCAAAAAAAATTATGTTTTATAGAGCCCCCGAAGTGACGAGAAAAAAAAATGATGAAAAAAAACTTGAAATCTTGAGAGTTCAATTTTTTTTCAAAATAAGTTGTTTTTTTTTATTTTGAGTTTCAACGTCGAGATGAAATTTTTTTTTATTTTTTTTGACAAATTTAAAAAAAAAAAAAATGCATATTTTTTTTGAAATTCGAGATCTCGACTTTGAAACTCGAGATTTCAAGTTTTTTTTTCATTTTTTTTGTAAAAAAAAAAAAAAAAATTATTAAAATAAAAAATGAAAGTTTCATCTGAATCAGGTGTTTTTTGGAGCAGGGGGCCACATCTAAAACATGGCACGGCCTCGTTCCCTGTGGATCAGGGTTGGGAAACACTGATGATTTCGGTACATGTGAGATTACAGGAGACTTTTCCTTTGTCGTCGCGTGGATCTTTATCTTTTTACAGATTATTAAGAGATTATTAGAACTAAAATAACTCCCTATTACCGTGTCATTAAAGTGCCTGAGTTTGAGTTTCCCACAGGAATGACATCACACCACGTTTGGTCCATGTAGTATATTTACAGTATAGAGAGCAAAACGAGGGAAATCAAATGTTTGTGTGAATGTGTTCCCACATCAAAATCTGTTTGTTTGCTTGTGTTTTAGATTCAATATCTCATTTCATTACATTTACACTTAAACTGAAATGTTTTATACTGTATAAGGATCCAACAAACCACTCTTGTGACCCATTTACAGATACATAAATAGAGGCTCTGTTTTTGACCTTTCTGGAAAATGTAGATATACAGTAGATAGATTACACTTGGAGGGTAATATAAATGACAAAACAATAGTAAATTAAATAGCATATACTACACTGTACTGTTGCAGTGCAGTGGTAAGCATTAATGAAATGCATCAACAGCGATAAGTTAACGTGACGTAGCATGAATTGTCTTTGTAGTAGAGTTCATACACATTCTGTGGGTGTTTTGTCTTTAAAACACAAAATTCCCTTTCAGTTTATCTTTATTCAGCAACAGCAAACGTCAATTTCTTTGATTTTATGGATCATTTTGGCATAAAACACGAGAAACTAAGCAGAGAAACCAGAAATAGACCAAACGCACGGCAATTATAGATAACAGATACTACAATGTTGTGGAGTGAGGACAGAAAATTACAGGCCGTGAATGTCTCAGAGAACGCCGTGAAAACGCTGGAGGGAAAATAAAAACTCCTCTTCCTCCGCTCTTTGTATTCGTCCTCCTCTTCGTCCTCCTCCTCCGTAAATGTCAGAGAGGAAGCGCTTTGATAACTTTGCCGACTTCAGCTCAGATCTAAGGGAAAAATCAATGCGGTAGAAAAAAGGGGCGAAAGGTTGAAGAGGAAGCTCGGCGTTAACGTTAATGTGAATAAAAGACGCTTCGTCTACGACAGGGGTTCTCAAAGTTCTGATACCTGAGGGCCAATTTAGGAACCCAACATTGGACTGAGGGCCGCCAAAGGGAAAAAAAACCAGAAATAAATCCCATTTGTAATCATTTTAATGACCAGATTGCAGTTCTACAGTTTAGCGTTAAGTAATATAAGCGTTAATGTTATAACGCTTTATAATTTACTGGGTAATTACCCAGTATTTTGGCCATTGTTCTTACCTTCTAATTACAGGTTAATACCAAGTATCACATTTCCGTTACCATATATTTACTGGGTAAATAGCTAGTAATTGGGGGCTGTAGCTTCCTGTTTATTACCAGCTTATAACACAATAATACACTAAAATTCACCATATAGAAACCAGGTAAATACCCAGTGTTTTTGTTTACACTTATTGGTCTGTATCCAGTAGTGTCCAATAAACATTTAACAAGCTTAGTCGCTCCAGGATTAAAACTATCAACTGTAATTCATTGCGGGGGCCGCCAGAAATGTTTCTGCGGGCCGCCATTGGCCCCCGGGCCGCACTTTGAGAACCAATGGTCTACGAGGTCAGCAACAGTTCTCTGTTGGTTTGAAATGAAGCTTTTTTTTGTGTGTGTTTTTAGACCAGGGCTCCCAAACTCAAGGCCCGGGGGCCACATGTGGCCCGCCAGTCGATCTCCTGCGGCCCTACACTTGTTTTCGAAATGACAAAATTCCACATTTAATTATAAATATATATATATACGCCTGTCTGGTGTTTTAATTACAATTATCTACATGTATATTTTCAGTTAAAGGTGCATTATGTCATAAATCTAAAGCAACCGGCCGTAAAATCCTCCTAATATGTCACCTAATAATGTTCATAAAACAAACTGAACTCACCGACAACAACAGTACAGACAAAATATTTGCATTAAAATTTTTTTTTTTTCCATGTTTATGTTTTGAGATTTGAACGTAGTAACCGTTTTTGGCCACATTCTTACATATGGCGCCTTTAATGCTTTAATCCTGTTTTATTTCTGTCTGTTTTTGTTGTTATTTACAGATTCATTTTGCATTGTCATAAATGTTTTTGGGGTTTTTTTTCCAGCCTAAATATTTGTGATCGCAACAGATTATCAAGATTTAATCTTAATCTCTAATCACTAAATCACCCAAATGACCAGACTAGAAGTTCACTGGCCTCACAGGTCATTTTGAGTCTTAGACGATGTTGACCTGTGTACAGTTTATATGGATTTAAAGCAACAGTATGTGGTTTTTAGCAGGAAACACTGGATTATTATACTGTTTATTTACGCAGCGGAGACACACTCGGATCAGGACGTTCTGTTCCAAACTGTACCAACTGCAGAATTACATGTCCCTAAACACTGCACTAACCAACTCATTATTTATGCATTAAGGATTCAGACTTCATGTGTGTGTGTGTGTGTGTGTTGTAAAACAGTTTGACTTCTCTCGTGTTTGTTGTTGAACCCGTTTTTTAACTCCTCCTCCTCCTCTTCTTCCTCCTCTTCCTCCTAACAAACAACAACACTCCCCTCCCCCGACGGCCGGGAGAACAAAGTTCGTTTGTGTGATAAAGTAACGCTAAAACTCCACGATGTACATTATTGATACAACTGTAATCGTATTTATGAATATAAGACAAGCGCAAATATAACACAAACATGTAAATGTACCCGGTTAGCATAGAGCTGATTTCATATGACGACACAGTTACTGTGTGTGTGTGTGTGTGTGTGTGTGTGCAAATGTGTGTGTGACAGATGAATAATGACTTTTGAGAAGTGTGTGTGTGTGTGTGTGAGAGAGAGAGAGTTTTGTATTTGTATCATTTGTGTAACAAGAGATGCCTCAGTCTTGAGTTTAACTTTGTAAAAAATAATAATAATAATAATTTCACACCGAAATCACTGAGTATTATTACCTACACTTGCTTTTGTGGTCCGCTGGTATACAGTGCATGTACAAGTACATGTAGTACAAGTACACGTACATGTGGGACTTGTGTGTTTGTGTGTGTGCTGTAGCCTACGCTGTTGCAGTTCTACAATAATAGTCACATTCGAGGTCAGGGGACAGTGGGATTATGGATTATGGATTATGGGCATCACTCTGTGGATTATTATAACGAACATAAAGATCAAATTCAACAATTTACAAACTTTACTTCATCAGGCTGTTTCCTGTCTTATATTCTTATTTTTTGCATGTTTTTCCACTGCAGATCGTCCTGTATTTTTAATTTATAATATATTAATATATATATATATATATATATACATATAAGGATGGACAGACTCCATTAAACTCCATTAAAATATGTAATGTATATATGTATATATATATGTATATATATACACATATATGTGTATATATATATACACACATGTATATATATACACACATATATATATATATATACACATATATATATATATATGTATACATATACATATATATGTATACATATATATACACATATATATACATATATACACACATATATATATACATATATATATACATATATATACACATATATATAAATACATATATATGTGTATATATATATACATATATATATATGCATACATATATATACATATATATATGTGTGTATATATATATACACATATATGTGTATATATATATATACATACATGCATATATACCTATATGTATATATAGATACGGATATATCTATGTATGTATATATGTATGTATATACATACATATGTTTATACATATATATATACACGTATATGTTTATATACATATATTAATACATATATATATATAAACTTATATACATATACATACATATATACTTATACATATATATGTATGTGTATATATAATACATACATATATACCTATATATATATATTTATATATACACATACATATATACCTATGTATATATATATATATATGTATATATAGACACGGATATATCTATATGTATATATATGTATGTGTGCTAGTGAGTAAGTCCACACTATAAAAAAGATAAATGCATATAAACAAAATAATAAAGTTGAATAACTGGAATGATTTTTGATATTAGAACAAAAATCATTCGCTTTTCAGTTTGTTTTCTGTTCAAAATGGGAGACAAAAGTCCATCATTTCTATAGGATATAATATCATATATAATAATAATAATAAAAACAATATGATAAACGCTGTGTTTTCTTTGGCTCTTTTGAGTTTTTACGCTGCCCTCAAGTGGCAGAAAAACACATTACACAGAAACCTGAAATGACTCACGGGTTCTGTTCTGAAAAAAATGAAGGAATGAAAGATATGTTGCAGATGAATTAAGTCGCACAAACACAGCTTATATTATACACAATGTTTTGATCCCGACTTCCCTCTGGTTTACTGGAGTCTGTCCGTCCTTTATTAGCTCTGCTTCAGCCACTCTGACTTCCCTCCCTCCTTAGAAAGAAAATCCCTTTTTTTTATTTATTTATCTGTATTTAGAGTTTTCCCACGGAGTTTTCTGACCCAAAAACCACTCTGAGAAACATCTACCGCGCAGATGTGACGTGCCAAAGACGGACGGATTGTACCGATGTTAAACAAAGATGGATTTGTGCTCAGTTGTGCAACAGAACTTCATTCTTTGACATTTTCTCTCTGACCTTGATGTAAAAAAAAAAAAAAAAAAGAATCAAATGTCTCTGTCGATTCCTTTTGTTTCTCGATGACGTCGCCGTAGAACAAACAAACAAACAATGTCATTATTTTTGTTACATAGAATAAAACACGTGTGTTTGAATGTCAAGCGTGAGTGTGAAGTGTTTTCCTCTAACACCACAACTCACTCACTCACACACACACACACACACTCAATAGTGGAGAGGCAGCATGAGTCACCGTCTGACGATGATGTCACACTGCTGCAATGATGTCACCTCTAACGCTGTTGTCATGGTAACCGCTCGGAGGCCACACACACTCACGCACGTATGTGTTCTCGTACTTGCGGCATACTGAGGACCAGTGAGGGTTTTTAACCAACAAAGTGAGGTCATTTCTACGAAGTGAGGACATTTTGGTGCTAACATGCTATTTTTTTTGCAGCCCTGGTGTTTCACACACTCTTTGCTCTGGGGCTCCACCTGCAGACATTTTACGGTACTGCAGCCAGCAGTTCTTTATCGATGTCATTCATGGAGTAGATATTTGTAATTGTGTTGATTTATAAAGTGTGTGTGTATGTGTGTGTGTGTGTGTGTGTGTGTGTGTGTGTGTGTGTTCTCGTACTTGTGGCATACTGAGGACCAGTGAGGGTTTTTAACCATCAAAGTGAGGTCATTTTTTATAGTATAGTTTTTGTCAAATTTTGGACCAAACATTTTTGGTTACATTTTTTTTTTTAATTCGGTCGACATAGTATAGTACGACATTTTTTAGTTGGTTTTTATTTTAATTTTGGAAGAAAAAATTTGGGTACAATTTTTTTTAAATTTTGGTCGACATAGTATAGTACCACGTTTTTTTTTTTTTTTTTTTTTTTAATTTTGGAACAAAAATTTGTGGTAAAAATGTTTATTTTTATTTTGGACGATAGTATAGTATGACGTTTTTGTCAAATTTTGCCAAGTTCTGCAGCCCTTTTTGCTCTAGGGCTCCACCTGCAGACATTTCATGGTACTGCAACTAGTAGTTCTTTATAGATGCAATTCATGAAGTAGATATTTGTAATTGTGTTGATTTATAAAGTAGAAATGCTGGTCCTCACTTTTTCAGCAACCCAGTCCTCAGTATGCAGCAAGTACAAGAATGTGTGTGTGTGTGCGTGTGTGTGTGTGTGTGCGATACATCCACAGGCTCAGAATAGATTTGTATGAATCATCTGTGACGAGTGGCTCCAGAGGAGGTGATGAGAAAACAGCACAGTTTGTAAGTTCCGCCTCTTTTTCCTGGACACAGTCGTGTAAAAGTGGCATAAATTAAATTTGATCTATTTGACTCACCGTCACACTCTGCATGCAGGCCAGTGAGTTTCACTCTCCTGCAGGAATTAGTGACATCTAATGGTGAAAGTGCAGTCTTCACACACACAATAAAGCGTGTGATTGTTTTCTTTGTTTTGTTTATGTTGTACATTTTTAACCCATTAACCCAGACTCAGAAAACATGCTTCATCTTAAATGTTACACACTGGTCCTTTAATGCCATGTTGATGCTTGAGGTCCAAGCAGGAAGTGTGTGTGTGTGTGTGTGCGTGTGTGTGATTATTTCACAGCACTGTCGTCCTCCTCCTGTCTCTGAGTGTTTGTGTGGCTCCTCACGGAGGAGAAGCCTTTTAATCTTCACCAGTCATTTCATTGTCTTTCAACACACACACGCACGCGCGCACGCGCACGCACACACACACACACACACACACACACACACACACACACACACACACACACACACACACACACACACACACACACACACACACACACACACACACACACACACAGGGAGTGTCACTAAGAACAGAGTTCACTCCATGTCAGAGTGGGAGTGGCTCCGCCCACTCTGAGCTCACATCTATTTCCTGGTTCCATTTATGAGGAAGAGAAAGTCAGACGGTGGTGAAATGGCAGGAGTTCAGCTGCACAGAGAAAGCTTCTCTTGTTCCATCTGTTTGGATCTTCTGAAGGATCCTGTGACTCTGAACTGTGGACACAGCTTCTGTAAGAACTGTGTTAAAGACCACTGGGACTCAGAGGACGTGAAGAGGATCTACAGCTGCCCTCAGTGTAGAGAGGCCTTCACACCGAGGCCTAAACTCTTAAAGAACGTCATGTTAGCAGAGTTAGTGGAGGAGCTGAAGAAGACTGGACTCCACGCTGCTCCTGCTCATCACTGCTATGCTGGAGCTGAAGATGTGGCCTGTGATTTCTGCACTGGCAGGAAACTGAAAGCTCTCAAGTCCTGTTTGGTTTGTTTGGCCTCTTTCTGTGAGGAACATCTCCAGCCTCATCATCTATCACCTGCATTTAAGAAACACAAGCTGGTGGAGCCCTCCAAGAACCTCCAGGAGAACATCTGCCCTCTTCATGATAAGATGATGGACTTGTTCTGCCGCACTGATCATCAGTGTATCTGTTATCTCTGCTCTGTGGACCAACACAAAGACCACGACACAGTCTCAGCTGCAGCAGAGAGGAAGCAGAAGCAGAGAGAGCTGGATCTGAGTCAAGAAGAAGTCCAGCAGAGAGTCCAGGACATAGACAGAGACGTGAAGGTGCTTCAACAGGAGGTGGAGGCTCTGAATCTCTCTGCTGATAAAGCTGTGGACGACACAGTGGAGAACTTGACTGAGATGATGAATCTCCTGCAGGAAAGAAGCTCTGAGGTGAAGCAGCAGATCAGATCCAAGCAGCAAACTGAAGTGAGTCGAGTCAGAGACGCTGAGAAGAAGCTTCAGCAGGAGAAGACTGAGCTGAAGAAGAGAGAAGCTGAACTGAAGCAGCTCTCACTCACACACGACCACAACCAGTTTCTCCTCAACTACGGCTCACTGTCAGCACTCAGTCCATCTACACACTCGTCCACCATCAACGTCCGTCCTCTGAGACACTTTGAGGACGTGACAGCAGCTGTGGTGAAGCTCAGAGGACAACTGAAGGACGTCCTGACCCAGACGTGGACAAACATCTCACTGGCTGTGGCTGAAGCAGATGTTTTACTGACAGAACCAGAACCAAAGACCAGAGCTGAGTTCCTCAGATATTCACAGGAAATCAAACTGGATCCAAACACAGTAAACAAACGTCTGTTTTTATCTGAGGGAAACAGAAAAGTGACATTTATGAATAAAGATCAGTCTTATCCTGATCACACAGACAGATTCACTTATTATCATCAGGTCCTGAGTGAAGAGAGTCTGAGTGGACGTTGTTACTGTGAGGTGGAGTTGACAGGAGGAGGAGTTTGTGTAGCAGTGACGTACAAGAACATCAGAAGATCAGGGAGTTCAGGTGAATGTAGATTTGGATTAAATGACAAATCTTGGTCTTTAGATTGTTACCAAAACAGTTGTCAGTTTGTTCACAACAACATCTACACTAAAGTCTCAGATGTTGTCGTCTCCAGAGTGGGAGTTTACCTGGACCACAGAGCAGGTCTTCTGTCCTTCTACAGAGTCTCTGACACCATGACTCTGATCCACAGAGTCCACACCACGTTTTCTCAGCCTCTCTATGCTGGAGTCCGTGTTTTTTCTTCACCTGGATCCACAGCTGAGTTGTGTAAACTCAAATAGTCTGGAGTTCTTTCAGGATCAGTGAGTTAAACTCTGAGTTTAAATCTTTAACTTCTCTGCTCTCAGTGAAACGACGACAATAACAACAACAACAACAACAACAATAATCTGCTCTTTCCTCTGTTTTATCTTTAAATTCATTAAATCTCTTGTTCCTGAGTCTGAAAACACTTTTAAAGACTTTAACACTTTAAAACTGAACAAAGTGATGAATCATAAGTGAACTTTAGCTTCTATTGTCATTGATTTTTGTCTCACACACACACACACACGCACGCACGCACGCACACACACACTTTTTTTGAATCAAACTTAAGCAAAGGTGATTTTTAGAGTGTTTAAGAGCTATTTTAAGAGTGTAAAGCAAAGTTTTTTGAACAATTATGGTAAAAATGTACTGTTTATATCACAGTAATAATTCTGTGTCTGTTGTAAATCAACGTCTGCCAATATTTTCAAAATAAAATGTAAGTAAAAGTGATTTTAGAGTGTTTGTGAATTATTTTAAGAGTTTAAAGCAAAGTTTTCTTTATACAATTAAAGCAAAACAAATAAAAACTATATAATGAACATACACACACACACACACACACACTGCAGCAGCAGCTAGAGGTGCAGTTTGCAGAGCAGCCACAGGATGGCGCCACCTGCTAACATCCTGTCACTACATTCTCTTTGTCTCTCACAACATTCAAACCCTGCAGAAGAAATAAAGAGAAATGAATCAGCAGCAGAAAGAAGTTTGTCCTCTGTGTATAATTACAATGAAACACTAACAAAATGAACTTTTACTCAATAAATACATGTTCAAAGGAAAGATTTCCAGTGTTTTTGTTGTCAAACTAAACTGTGTTTTGCTAATTCGTGAATATAAAACAACAGTATTTGTCTGCAACTCACTCAGAAATGTTGGAACTGTGTGTAAAGGAGTGAAGTTATTATTATACAAGTGACACAGTTCTGTTCTGGAAGATAATCAGAGTATATTATCTTGACAGCTGATATCACAGTGATAAATGGTGAATGATTTCACTGTAAACTGTGTTACACAACAGTTTGACACAAAGAGCTGGATTTTCTGCCATCAAAACTCATCTGAGACGAACAGAGAGACGGAGATTCTTCTGAAAAATGGACGTAGAATTCTACTGTATGTGACAAACATGAAGGAGAACATGTAAAAAGAATCATTTACAGAGGTTTCCCGCTCATAAACACTTCTTGTGCAGGTAGAAAAAGAAGAAATTCCCATGAGAACTTGCTCTCTTAGCACCTCTTAGCATTGTTTGAGTGATTATTAAAAGATTGATGATATTGACTCTGATTCAGTAATAATTGGACTCAAATACCTTGAAACATTCCAAAAATACTACGTGTTGTTTACTTATTATAATATCATTTAGTCAATAACTGATTTCTTGCTGTCAAATACTTGTAAATATATATATAAACGCAACTTCTAAGAACTTTAGTCACCTCAGTAATATTCAGATTTTATTGATATATATACATATATATATATATATATATATACAAATATACATATACAAATATACATATATATACATATACAAATATAAATATATATATATATACATATATACGTATATATATATATATACGTATATATATACATATATATTTATATATAAACATATGTATATACATATACATATATATGTATACACATATATACAAAAATATATTATATATATATTTATATATATACATATATATATACATATATATGTGTATATACATATATACACATATATATATACATATACATGTTTATATATACATGTATACCTATATATATACATATATATACATATACATGTTTATATATACATGTATACATATACATGTATACATGTATATACATGTATATACGTACAGGCCTCTACCAAACGGTTGAGACGTCTGTTCATAATATATATATATACTGTTTATATTGATATATATAGAAAAGCTCTTAAACATGCAAGAACTTCTTATTACTCAGAGTTAATAGAGAAAAATAAAAGCAACCCCAGGTTCCTCTTCAGCACTGTAGCCAGGCTGACGGACGGCCATGATGCAACGAATCCATCGATCCCTCGATCGCTGAGTAGTAATGACTTTATAAAAAATTTTAACGATAAGATAGAAACGATCAGAGATAGAATTACCAACCAGTTTAGTACAGCGAGCCTAGACTTAATTGCGGCTCCAGCTTTACATGTACTGAATCATTTTATTCCTATAAGCCTCCGGGAGCTGACCTCACTGGTCTCCTCCTCTAAACTAACTACATGTCAGTTGGACCCTATACCAGCTAGACTCCTTAGAGAGGCTCTACCACAAGTTGGTAATATTTTACTAGATCAAATAAATATGTCTTTACTGAGCGGCTGCGTCCCAAAGGCCTTTAAGATGGCAGTAATTAAGCCATTACTTAAAAAGCCTTCTCTCGACAGCAGCATTCTGAGTAACTATAGACCGATCTCAAACCTTCCTTTTATTTCAAAGATTTTAGAAAAAGCTGCAGCCACACAGTTGTGTGATCACCTGTGTAGCAATAATGTATTTGAAAAGTTCCAGTCTGGGTTTAGAACCCACCACAGTACAGAGACTGCACTACTTAGAGTAAAAGATGATATTCTTATGGCCTCTGAAAAAGGACTGGCTTCTATCCTGGTTCTGTTGGATCTCAGTGCAGCATTTGATACGATAGATCATGAGATCCTGCTACATAGACTAGAACAAGACGTTGGGATTAGAGGATCTGCACTTGTCTGGTTCAAGTCCTATTTATCGGACAGATTTCAGTTTGTTAGTGTAAACGAGGAATCCTCCATACTCACTAAGGTCAACTACGGAGTTCCTCAGGGTTCTGTGCTCGGACCTATTCTTTTTACCCTGTACATGCTGCCATTAGGCAACATTATCAGGAAACACAACATAGATTTTCATTGTTATGCAGACGACACTCAGCTATATGTATCTGCACGACCGGACGACCCAAACCCATCTATTAAACTCCAGGATTGTCTCATAGACATACAGACGTGGATGACTCGTAACTTTCTGATGCTTAACACAGAAAAAACTGAGGTCATGGTCCTTGGGCCAAAAGATATAAGAGCAGCACTTGGAGCTCTAAACCTAGGCAGTAACACTTCAGTCCCTTGCACTACAGTGAGGAACCTAGGAGTCCTGTTCGACCAGGATTTATCGCTGGATGAACATATTAAGCATATATGTAGAACAGCCTTCTTCCACCTTCGCAACATCAAGACAATTAGAAATATTATATCAAGACAAGACTCTGAGAAACTTATCCACGCCTTTATAACCTCTAGGCTGGATTACTGTAACTCCTTACTGTCTGGATGTCCTAGTAAGTCCCTGAGAAGCCTTCAACTGGTCCAGAACGCAGCAGCACGGATACTGACTGGAACCAGACGACTTGATCATATAACTCCTGTCTTGGCTTCTCTTCACTGGCTCCCAGTGAAGAGAAGAATCGATTTTAAAATACTTCTACTTACATACAAGGCCCTGAACAATCAGGCACCTTCTTACATTTGTGACTTAATCACTTTATATCAGCCGAATAGACCGCTGCGCTCCTTGAACTCAGGTCTACTGGTTATTCCTAAAATAACTAGAAGTAGAATCGGTGGTAGAACATTTATCTACCAGGCTCCTCTCCTGTGGAACCAACTTCCGCTTTCAGTCAGACAGTCTGACTCGGTCTCTGCCTTTAAGGTGAGACTGAAAACCTACCTTTTTAACATAGCCTATAGTCGAAGCTAGATCAGGTATGTCCTGATTAGAATAGTCTATCTTATGCTGCCATAGGCTTAGACTGCTGGGGGAATTTCCCATCATGCACTTAGAATGAGCACACAGACTTTGCACGAGCCGCACTTTCTCTACCCCGTCCTCGATTTTTCATCCCTCACCACTTACCTGATGTACCCCCATGAGATGTAGCACATAAATCTACATATAGCACATCTCTAACTGATTTTAATCTCTTACAGTTCTGCTGACACCAGTGAACGACATGAGGTCAGGACAGGAAAGAAGACTCCGTCATCCTCAAGTCTCTGACCACAACAGTCTTCACTACAGGCTGTGATAAACCCAGTGATCCAGAAGATCCTGGCATTTAAAGACTTTTTTTCACTTTTTATTCTTGTCATTGTGTATTGTATGTTTTGGGTAACATCTACTGCACGTCTGTCCGTCCAGGGAGTGGATCCCTCACCTGTGGTTCTCCCTAAGGTTTCTACCCTTTTTTCCCTTTTACAAGGGTTTTTTTTTTTCCCTGGTAGTTTTTCCTTACCCTGGTCGAAGGTCTAAGGACAGAGGATGTTACCAACCCTGTGAAGTCCTGTGAGACAAACTATGTTTTGTAAACTGTGGGCTATATAAATAAAGATTGATTGATAGATTGATTGATTAAAAGATTGATGATATTGACTCTGATTCAGTAATAATTGTACTCAAATACCTTGAAACATTCCAAAAATACTACGTGTTGTTTACTTATTATAATATCATTTAGTCAATAACTGATTTCTTGCTGTCAAATACTTGTAAATATATATATAAACGCAACTTCTAAGTACTTTAGTCACCTCAGTGATATTCAGATTTTATTGATGATTTCAATTTTGTTATATTTCATATTTTAACGCTTTAAGGTGCGCACCAAGAAAAAAGCAAAGGAAAAATTATTTCTCCGCATATTTTATTATTTTATTTTATTTACTTATGATAACGATAACAATCAATATATGTACATATATATATTTTTTTTTTATATACGGTATTTCAGATACAGGCCTCTACCATACGGTTGAGACGTCTGTTCATAATAAACACACGCACACGCACACGCACACACACACACACACACACACACACACACACACACACACACACACACACACACACACACACACACAGGGAGTGTCACTAACAACAGAGGTCACTAACAACAGAGGTCACTCCATGTCAGAGTGGGAGTGGCTCCGCCCACTCTGAGCTCACATCTATTTCCTGGTTCCCTCCCCTCCTACAAACACACCTGCAGTTTGACAATGGGAGGAGGAGGAGCCAACAGGTGGACAAGAGCCAGAGCCCACAGGCTCCGCCCACTTCTGCATCACATGTTGTTGAGATCAGAGATCAAACCTGTTCCATTTATGAGGAAGAGAAAGTCAGACGGTGGTGAAATGGCAGGAGTTCAGCTGCACAGAGAAACTCTCTCTTGTTCCATCTGTTTGGATCTTCTGAAGGATCCAGTGACTCTGAACTGTGGACACAGCTTCTGTAAGAACTGTATTAAAGACCACTGGGACTCAGAGGACGTGAAGAGGATCTACAGCTGCCCTCAGTGTAGAAAGATCTTCACACCGAGGCCTGAACTGTTAAAGAACGTCATGTTAGCAGAGTTAGTGGAGGAGCTGAAGAAGACTGGACTCCACGCTGCTCCTGCTCATCACTGCTATGCTGGAGCTGAAGATGTGGCCTGTGATTTCTGCACTGGCAGGAAACTGAAAGCTCTCAAGTCCTGTTTGGTTTGTTTGGCCTCTTTCTGTGAGGAACATCTCCAGCCTCATCATCTATCACCTGCGTTTAAGAAACACAAGCTGGTGGAGCCCTCCAAGAACCTCCAGGAGAACATCTGCCCTCTTCATGATAAGATGATGGACTTGTTCTGCCGCACTGATCATCAGTGTATCTGTTATCTCTGCTCTGTGGACCAACACAAAGACCACGACACAGTCTCAGCTGCAGCAGAGAGGAAGCAGAAGCAGAGAGAGCTGGATCTGAGTCAAGAAGAAGTCCAGCAGAGAGTCCAGGACATAGACAGAGACGTGAAGGTGCTTCAACAGGAGGTGGAGGCTCTGAATCTCTCTGCTGATAAAGCTGAGAAGGACACTGACAAGAGCTTCACTGAGGTGATGAAGCTCCTGCAGACGAGAAGCTCTGAGGTGAAGCAGCAGATCAGATCCAAGAAGGAAACTGAAGTGAGTCGAGTCAGAGACGCTGAGAAGAAGCTTCAGCAGGAGAAGACTGAGCTGAAGAAGAGAGAAGCTGAACTGAAGCAGCTCTCACTCACACACGACCACAACCAGTTTCTCCTCAACTACGGCTCACTGTCAGCACTCAGTCCATCTACACACTCGTCCACCATCAACGTCCGTCCTCTGAGACACTTTGAGGACGTGACAGCAGCTGTGGTGAAGCTCAGAGGACAACTGAAGGACGTCCTGACCCAGACGTGGACAAACATCTCACTGGCTGTGGCTGAAGCAGATGTTTTACTGACAGAACCAGAACCTGAACCTGAACCTGAACCTGAACCTGAACCTGAACCTGAACCTGAACCTGAACCAGAACCAAAGACCAGAGCTGAGTTCCTCAGATATTCACAGGAAATCAAACTGGATCCAAACACAGTAAACAAACGTCTGTTTTTATCTGAGGGAAACAGAAAAGTGACATTGATGAATAAAGATCAGTCTTATCCTGATCACACAGACAGATTCACTGATTATCGTCAGGTCCTGAGTGAAGAGAGTCTGAGTGGACGTTGTTACTGTGAGGTGGAGTGGAGAGGAGGAGAAGTTTGTGTAGCAGTGACGTACAAGAACATCAGAAGATCAGGTTCAGATGAATGTGTTTTTGGATTAAATGACAAATCTTGGGCTTTATTTTGTAACAAAAACAGTTGTCAGTTTGTTCACAACTTCATCAGCACTAAAGTCTCAGATCTTGTCGTCTCCAGAGTGGGAGTTTACCTGGACCACAGAGCAGGTCTTCTGTCCTTCTACAGAGTCTCTGACACCATGACTCTGATCCACAGAGTCCACACCACGTTTTCTCAGCCTCTCTATGCTGGAGTCAGGTTTTATTCTTCACCTGGATCCACAGCTGAGTTGTGTAAACTCAAATAGTCTGGAGTTCTTTCAGGATCAGTGAGTTAAACTCTGAGTTTAAATCTTTAACTTCTCTGCTCTCAGTGAAACGACGACAACAACAACAAGAACAACAACAACAATAATCTGCTCTTTCCTCTGTTTTATCTTTAAATTCCTCAAATCTCTTGTTCCTGAGTCTGAAAACAGTTTTAAAGACTTTATTTAACACTTTAAAACTGAACAAAGTGATGAATCATAAGTGAACTTTAGCTTCTATTGTCATTGATTTTTGTCTCACACGCACACACGCGCGCGCACGCACACACGTGCGCGCACGCACACACACACACACACACACACACTTTTTTTGAATCAAACTTAAGCAAAGGTGATTTTTAGAGTGTTTAAGAGCTATTTTAAGAGTTTAAAGCAAAGTTTTTTATTTTTGAACAATTATGGTAAAAATGTACTGTTTATATCACAGTAATAATTCTGTGTCTGTTGTAAATCAACTTCTGGCAATATTTTCAAAATAAAACGTCATTCAAATTGATTTTTAAAGTGTTTGCGAGCGATTTTAAGAGTTGAAAACAATGGTTATTTAATATCGTGGCACAAAAAAAATATATATTTCATGTTATTATAAATGTACTTTGTTAATTCAGGATCAACTTCTGAAGATATTTTCAAAATAAAATGTAAGTAAAAGTGATTTAACTGTGTTTGAGAGTTATTTTAAGAGTTTAAAGCAAAGTTTTCTTTATACAATTAAAGCAAAACAAATAAAAATTATATAATGAACACACACACACACACACACACACACACACACACACACACAGGGAGTGTCACTAAGAACAGAGTTCACTCCATGTCAGAGTGGGAGTGGCTCCGCCCACTCTGAGCTCACATCTATTTCCTGGTTGCATTTCTGAGGAAGAGAAAGTCAGACGGTGGTGAAATGGCAGGAGTTCAGCTGCACAGAGAAAGCTTCTCTTGTTCCATCTGTTTGGATCTTCTGAAGGATCCTGTGGCTCTGAACTGTGGACACAGCTTCTGTAAGAACTGTGTTAAAGACCACTGGGACTCAGAGGACGTGAAGAGGATCTACAGCTGCCCTCAGTGTAGAAAGATCTTCACACCGAGGCCTAAACTCTTAAAGAACGTCATGTTAGCAGAGTTAGTGGAGGAGCTGAAGAAGACTGGACTCCACGCTGCTCCTGCTCATCACTGCTATGCTGGAGCTGAAGATGTGGCCTGTGATTTCTGCACTGGCAGGAAACTGAAAGCTCTCAAGTCCTGTTTGGTTTGTTTGGCCTCTTTCTGTGAGGAACATCTCCAGCCTCATCATCTATCACCTGCGTTTAAGAAACACAAGCTGGTGGAGCCCTCCAAGAACCTCCAGGAGAACATCTGCCCTCTTCACGACGAGGTGATGAAGATGTTCTGCCGCACTGATCATCAGTGTATCTGTTATCTCTGCTCTGTGGACCAACACAAAGACCACGACACAGTCTCAGCTGCAGCAGAGAGGAAGCAGAAGCAGAGAGAGCTGGATCTGAGTCAAGAAGAAGTCCAGCAGAGAGTCCAGGACATAGACAGAGACGTGAAGGTGCTTCAACAGGAGGTGGAGGCTCTGAATCTCTCTGCTGATAAAGCTGTGGACGACACAGAGGAGAACTTGACTGAGATGATGAATCTCCTGCAGGAAAGAAGCTCTGAGGTGAAGCAGCAGATCAGATCCAAGAAGGAAACTGAAGTGAGTCGAGTCAGAGACGCTGAGAAGAAGCTTCAGCAGGAGAAGACTGAGCTGAAGAAGAGAGAAGCTGAACTGAAGCAGCTCTCACTCACACACGACCACAACCAGTTTCTCCTCAACTACGGCTCACTGTCAGCACTCAGTCCATCTACACACTCGTCCACCATCAACGTCCGTCCTCTGAGACACTTTGAGGACGTGACAGCAGCTGTGGTGAAGCTCAGAGGACAACTGAAGGACGTCCTGACCCAGACGTGGACAAACATCTCACTGGCTGTGGCTGAAGCAGATGTTTTACTGACAGAACCAGAACCAAAGACCAGAGCTGAGTTCCTCAGATATTCACAGGAAATCAAACTGGATCCAAACACAGTAAACAAACGTCTGTTTTTATCTGAGGGAAACAGAAAAGTGACATTGATGAATGAAGATCAGTCTTATCCTGATCACACAGACAGATTCACTGATTATCTTCAGGTCCTGAGTGAAGAGAGTCTGAGTGGACGTTGTTACTGTGAGGTGGAGTGGAGAGGAGGAGGAGTTTGTGTAGCAGTGACGTACAAGAACATCAGAAGATCAGGTTCAGATGAATGTGGATTTGGATTAAATGACAAATCTTGGTCTTTATTTTGTCACCAAAACAGTTGTGAGTTTGTTCACAACAACATCTGGACTAAAGTCTCAGATGTTGTCGTCTCCAGAGTGGGAGTTTACCTGGACCACAGAGCAGGTCTTCTGTCCTTCTACAGAGTCTCTGACACCATGACTCTGATCCACAGAGTCCACACCACGTTTTCTCAGCCTCTCTATGCTGGAGTCAGTTTTTATTATTCTTCACCTGGATCCACAGCTGAGTTGTGTAAACTCAAATAGTCTGGAGTTCTTTCAGGATCAGTGAGTTAAACTCTGAGTTTAAATCTTTAACTTCTCTGCTCTCAGTGAAACGACGACAATAACAACAACAACAACAACAACAATCTGCTCTTTCCTCTGTTTTATCTTTAAATTCCTCAAATCTCTTGTTCCTGAGTCTGAAAACAGTTTTAAAGACTTTATTTAACACTTTAAAACTGAACAAAGTGATCATAAGTGAACTTTAGCTTCTATTGTCATTGAATTTGTCACACACACACACACACACACACACACACACACACACACACACACACACACACACACACACACACACACACACACACACACACACACACACACACACACACACACACACACACACACACACACACACACACACACACACACACACACACACACACACACACACACACACACACACACACAAACACACACACACACACACACACACACGTTTTTGAATCAAACTTAAGCAAAGGTGATTTTTAGAGTGTTTAAGAGCTATTTTAAGAGTTTAAAGCAAAGTTTTTATTTTTGAACAATTATGGTAAAAATGTACTGTTTATATCACAGTAATAATTCTGTGTCTGTTGTAAATCAACTTCTGGCAATATTTTCAAAATAAAACGTCATTAAAAGTGATTTTAGAGTGTTTGCAAGCGATTTTAAGAGTTGAAAACAATGGTTATTTAACATTGTGGCACAAAAAATATATATATTTCATGTTATTATAAATGTACTTTGTCGATTCTGGATCAACTTCTGAAGAGATTTTCAAAGTACAATGTAAGTAAAAGTGATTTCTTCATACAATTAAAGCAAAACAAATAAAAACTATATAATGAACACACAAACACACACACACACACACACACACACACACACACACACACACACACACACACACACACACACACACACACACACACACACACACACACACACACACACACACACACACACACACACACACACACACACACACACAATGACATGTTTTTGAATCAAACTTAAGCAAAGGTGATTTTTAGAGTGTTTAAGAGCTATTTTAAGAGTTTAAAGCAAAGTTTTTTTTGAACAATTATGGTAAAAATGTACTGTTTATATCACAGTAATAATTCTGTGTCTGTTGTTAATCTTGCTGGCAATATTTTCAAAATAAAATGTAAGTATAAGTGATTTTAGAGTGTTTGTGAATTATTTTAAGAGTTTAAAGCAAAGTTTTCTTTATACAATTAAAGCAAAACAAATAAAAACTATATAATGAACATACACACACACACACACACTGCAGCAGCAGCAGCTAGAGGTGCAGTTTGCAGAGCAGCCACAGGATGGCGCCACCTGCTAACATCCTGTCACTACATTCTCTTTGTCTCTCACAACATTCAAACGCTGCAGAAGAAATAAAGAGAAATGAATCAGCAGCAGAAAGAAGTTTGTCCTCTGTGTATAATTACAATGAAACACTAACAAAATGAACTTTTACTCAATAAATAAATGTTCAAAGGAAAGATTTCCAGTGTTTTTGTTGTCAAACTAAACTGTGTTTTGCTAATTCGTGAATATAAAACAACAGTATTTGTCTGCAACTCACTCAGAAATGTTGGAACTGTGT
The DNA here is from genome assembly GCF_963457635.1 of Microchirus variegatus. Taxonomy (NCBI): domain Eukaryota; kingdom Metazoa; phylum Chordata; class Actinopteri; order Pleuronectiformes; family Soleidae; genus Microchirus; species Microchirus variegatus. The sequence continues at coordinate 25,677,032 of NC_139814.1, read as the reverse complement.
GTAAAGGAGTGAAGTTATTATTATACAAGTGACACAGTTCTGTTCTGGAAGATAATCAGAGTATATTATCTTGACAGCTGATATCACAGTGATAAATGGTGAATGATTTCACTGTAAACTGTGTTACACAACAGTTTGACACAAAGAGCTGGATTTTCTGCCATCAAAACTCATCTGAGACGAACAGAGAGACGGAGATTCTTCTGAAAAATGGACGTAGAATTCTACTGTATGTGACAAACATGAAGGAGAACATGTAAAAAGAATCATTTACAGAGGTTTCCCGCTCATAAACACTTCTTGTGCAGGTAGAAAAAGAAGAAATTCCCATGAGAACTTGCTCTCTTAGCACCTCTTAGCATTGTTTGAGTGATTATTAAAAGATTGATGATATTGACTCTGATTCAGTAATAATTGGACTCAAATACCTTGAAACATTCCAAAAATACTACGTGTTGTTTACTTATTATAATATCATTGAGTCAATAACTGATTTCTTGCTGTCAAATACTTGTAAATATATATATAAACGCAACTTCTAAGTACTTTAGTCACCTCAGTGATATTCAGATTTTATTGATGATTTCATTTTTGTGATATTTAATATTTTAACGCTTTAAGGTGCGCACCAAGAAAAAAGCAAAGGAAAAATTATTTCTCCGCATATTTTATTATTTTATTTTATTTACTTATGATAACAATAACAACAATCAATATATGTACATATATATATTTTTATTTTATATACGGTATTTTAGATACAGGCCTCTACCATACGGTTGAGACGTCTGTTCATAACACACACACACACACACACACACACACACACACACACACACACACACACACACACACACACACACACACACACACACACACACACACACACACACACACACACACACACACACACACACACACACACACACACACACACACACACACACACAGGGAGTGTCACTAACAACAGAGGTCACTCCATGTCAGAGTGGGAGTGGCTCCGCCCACTCTGAGCTCACATCTATTTCCTGGTTCCCTCCCCTCCTACACACACACCTGCAGTTTGACAATGGGAGGAGGAGGAGCCAACAGGTGGACAAGAGCCAGAGCGCACAGGCTCCGCCCACTTCTGCATCACATGTTGTTGAGATCAGAGATCAAACCTGTTCCATTTATGAGGAAGAGAAACTCAGACGGCGGTGAAATGGCAGGAGTTCAGCTGCACAGAGAAACTCTCTCTTGTTCCATCTGTTTGGATCTTCTGAAGGATCCAGTGACTCTGAACTGTGGACACAGCTTCTGTAAGAACTGTATTAAAGACCACTGGGACTCAGAGGACGTGAAGAGGATCTACAGCTGCCCTCAGTGTAGAGAGGCCTTCACACCGAGGCCTAAACTCTTAAAGAACGTCATGTTAGCAGAGTTAGTGGAGGAGCTGAAGAAGACTGGACTCCACGCTGCTCCTGCTCATCACTGCTATGCTGGAGCTGAAGATGTGGCCTGTGATTTCTGCACTGGCAGGAAACTGAAAGCTCTCAAGTCCTGTTTGGTTTGTTTGGCCTCTTTCTGTGAGGAACATCTCCAGCCTCATCATCTATCACCTGCGTTTAAGAAACACAAGCTGGTGGAGCCCTCCAAGAACCTCCAGGAGAACATCTGCCCTCTTCACGACGAGGTGATGAAGATGTTCTGCCGCACTGATCAGCAGTGTATCTGTTATCTCTGCTCTCTGGACCAACACAAAGACCACGACACAGTCTCAGCTGCAGCAGAGAGGAAGCAGAAGCAGAGAGAGCTGGATCTGAGTCAAGAAGAAGTCCAGCAGAGAGTCCAGGACATAGACAGAGACGTGAAGGTGCTTCAACAGCAGGTGAAGGCTCTCATTCTCTCTGCTGATAAAGCTGAGAAGGACACTGACAAGAGCTTCACTGAGGTTATGAAGCTCCTGCAGACGAGAAGCTCTGAGGTGAAGCAGCAGATCAGATCCAAGAAGGAAACTGAAGTGAGTCGAGTCAGAGACGCTGAGAAGAAGCTTCAGCAGGAGAAGACTGAGCTGAAGAAGAGAGAAGCTGAACTGAAGCAGCTCTCACTCACACACGACCACAACCAGTTTCTCCTCAACTACGGCTCACTGTCAGCACTCAGTCCATCTACACACTCGTCCACCATCAACGTCCGTCCTCTGAGACACTTTGAGGACGTGACAGCAGCTGTGGTGAAGCTCAGAGGACAACTGAAGGACGTCCTGACCCAGACGTGGACAAACATCTCACTGGCTGTGGCTGAAGCAGATGTTTTACTGACAGAACCAGAACCTGAACCAGAACCAAAGACCAGAGCTGAGTTCCTCAGATATTCACAGGAAATCAAACTGGATCCAAACACAGTAAACAAACGTCTGTTTTTATCTGAGGGAAACAGAAAAGTGACATTGATGAATAAAGATCAGTCTTATCCTGATCACACAGACAGATTCACTGGTTATCTTCAGGTCCTGAGTGAAGAGAGTCTGAGTGGACGTTGTTACTGTGAGGTGGAGTGGAGAGGAGAAGGAGTTTATGTAGCAGTGACGTACAAGAACATCAGAAGATCAGGGAGTTCAGGTGAATGTTTATTTGGATCCAATGACAAATCTTGGTCTTTATTTTGTTACCAAAACAGTTGTGTGTTTGTTCACAACAGCATCTACACTAAAGTCTCAGATGTTGTCGTCTCCAGAGTGGGAGTTTACCTGGACCACAGAGCAGGTCTTCTGTCCTTCTACAGAGTCTCTGACACCATGACTCTGATCCACAGAGTCCACACCACGTTTTCTCAGCCTCTCTATGCTGGAGTCAGTCTTTATTATTCTTCACCTGGATCCACAGCTGAGTTGTGTAAACTCAAATAGTCTGGAGTTCTTTCAGGATCAGTGAGTTAAACTCTGAGTTTAAATCTTTAACTTCTCTGCTCTCAGTGAAACGACGACAATAACAACAACAACAACAACAATAATCTGCTCTTTCCTCTGTTTTATCTTTAAATTCCTCAAATCTCTTGTTCCTGAGTCTGAAAACAGTTTTAAAGACTTTATTTAACACTTTAAAACTGAACAAAGTGATGAATCATAAGTGAACTTTAGCTTCTATTGTCACACACGCACGCACGCACGCACGCAGGCACGCACACACACACACACACACACACACACACACACACACACACACACACACACACACACACACACACACACACACACACACACACACACACACACACACACACACACACACACGGACACGTTTTTGAATCAAACTTAAGCAAAGGTGATTTTTAGAGTGTTTAAGAGCTATTTTAAGAGTTTAAAGCAAAGTTTTTTTTGAACAATTATGGCAAAAATGTACTGTTTATATCACAGTAATAATTCTGTGTCTGTTGTAAATCAACTTCTGCCAATATTTTCAAAATAAAATGTAAGTAAAAGTGATTTTAGAGTGTTTGTGAGCAATTTTAAGAGTTGAAAACAATGGTTATTTAATATCTTGGGACAAAAAAATATATTTCATGTTATTATAAATGTACTTTGTCGATTCTGGATCAACTTCTGAAGATATTTTCAAAATAAAATGTAAGTAAAAGTGATTTAACAGTGTTTGAGAATTATTTAAAGAGATTTAAGCAAAGTTTTCTTTATACAATTAAAGCAAAACAAATAAAAACTATATAATGAACACACACACACACACATTGCAGCAGCAGCAGCTAGAGGTGCAGTTTGCAGAGCAGCCACAGGATGGCGCCACCTGCTAACATCCTGTCACTACATTCTCTTTGTCTCTCACAACATTCAAACCTTGCAGAAGAAATAAAGAGAAATGAATCAGCAGCAGAAAGAAGTTTGTCCTCTGTGTATAATTACAATGAAACACTAACAAAATGAACTTTTACTCAATAAATAAATGTTCAAAGGGAAGATTTCCAGTGTTTTTGGTGTCATATTTAATATATTTATATTTTAAAGCTTAACGAATACGTTAAAATGCCCTTATCGTCGTCCATTTTCATGTGTAAAGTGATACAGACTCAAATGTGCCTTGAAGCTAAAATAAAAGCGTGAAACCTTTTTTGTTTTATCTGATTAAGAACATGTAAAGTGTGAGTGAGGAACAACAGAGGCCGACTGTGACTCTGCTGCATCATCACGCATGAGTAAAGAGCGCTGATGGCTCGACCTTGCCTTTTAAATGAAGGTCACATCCATTATGTGTCAGTGGCAGCTTCAGGCTAAATCCCCTCATCCCTCACTAAGTTTATTAACCTTCAATCAGAGCAGATTCTCACACGTTTGCTCTTACAGACGACGAATGGCTTGAAAAATAACGGCACAATTTCAAAGAAACAGACAAATTCTGCTCAGTCGTCTGTTTATTTTGTTTCGTGATCCCGTGGTGAACGGTAACCTCGAGCCGAAACCTAACTCATCCCCGAGTCCACATCCTCTGCTTTTATATTTGTTTATTCCTGTTGTGTTGGTGCTTTTCGTGGCATCATTTGCACGTTTGCACGCACACTTTAAACTATCTTAGAGGTGCATTATGTCACAAAACTAAAGAAACTGGCCTTAAAATCCTCCTAATATGTCACAGACTGAGGAATAATGTTCATATAACAAACTGAACTCACCAACAACAACAGTACAGACAACATATTTGCATTAAAAAATATATTTTACGGACTGCAATTCATGTTTTGGCATGATGTGGCGCCACCTACCGCCGTCTACACATCATTGCAGTCAGTAGAGTCTCAGCTGCAGAGCAACCGGGGGTTGCCAGTTACAAAACCTAAAAGAACTCTGTGTTTTGAATTTGAGTGCAGCAAGCGTTTCTGGCC